>NW_005871196.1:3059266-3062063 GCF_000147115.1 Myotis lucifugus
ACATCCCTGAAGGATCCTTGGATTGGAGAGGGTGCAGGCTGGCCCAGGGACCCCACTCTGGTGCACGAATTTCGTGCACTGGGCCTCTAGTGTATAATAACATGTATCCACTATTAGAATACCATACAGAGTAGTTTTACTGCCCAAAAAATTCACTGTGCTCTGCCTACTCACCCCTCCTTCTACCCATGTTCACTTTTCATTTTATGTCAAACACCAAAAATAAATATAGGTGAAGCTGGGTCCAGAGTCTTCCCCTTAGCCCAGTGGTCCCTGAGTTATTGCCATTGGTGCTGAGAATCTAAAAGAAACAGTTCTAAAACTATTTTTCTAGTTGATGAAGGAAGGGAAATTGAGTTTTTCCCAATATTTTCTATTTTTTATATATTTCCCAAATATGCATTTCCAATACTTCTATATATATTTCCCAAATACTGAATATACTTTCTTATGTTTTAGGAAAATGTATACATTTTGTATTCAGCAGCTTTATTTATAGGACTATGCTATATACCTTACATAGTTCTATATTTTACATAGACATTTATTATTCAAAAACATATATGCACAAGGATGTTTATTACAGCATTACTTGAAATAGCAAAAGACAAGAACCAAAATAAATATTGTAGATGCAAAAATTAAAGTCATAATAACCAATATTGAAGAGTGTTGAAAGCACACTTTCAATTAGTGTTAATGCAAATATAAATTGATAAACTATTTAGCAGCAATTCCACTTTAGGAAATTTAATTTATAAAATATTTGCATTGAAAAAATCTATGTATCAGCATGTTCACTATAGAAGTATAGTAGGGAAAAAAGTGGAAGCAAATTAACCCTGAGTTTTTGAACAGCAGGTTTTCATTTTAATGTAATCAGGTTTATTAGTCTTTTCTTTAATTGTCTGCTTTTAATGCCTTGTTTAAGAAATCCTTTCATACTTTGAGATCATAAAAATAGTAGACATTTCTTCTCAGAGTTTTAAACTTGTGGTTCAAAATTTTAGGACTTTAAATAAGTTACTTGAAGTTTATTTACTAGGTGAGATTCTAGTCCCATTCTTTTCCGGGTGGACGAACAAGCAGGGGTGGGACAGAGCTATTGTCATCATCTCTCATGAGTACAAGAGACCGCAGAGGCCCTGGTTTCAGTCCGGGCTAGTTCTGCGCTCCTGCTTCCTGTGGAGTCTTCTTATGATCTTGACACTGTACGAGAGGCTGTTGGGGCTACTTCTGGTTTCTTTGGGACTCGAAGGCTATGATAACCACAGATTCCTCACCCACTAGGTCACTTCAGAGCCATAAGTGGTTTATCTTTGTGTTTGGGTTTGTCTTTAGTTTTCTGTTTCTTTTTTTTTTTTTTTTTTTTTTTTTTAATATATTTTATTGATTTTTTTACAGAGAGTAAGGGAGAGAGATAGAGAGTTAGAAACATCGATGAGAGAGAAACATCGACTAGCTGCCTCCTGCACATCTCCCACTGGAGATATGCCCGCAACCCAGGTACATGCCCTTGACCGGAATCGAACCTGGGACCTTTCAGTCCGCAGGCCGACGCTCTATCCACTGAGCCAAACCGGTTTCGGCAGTTTTCTGTTTCTTAACAGTATCTTTCAATGCTCTGTGCTTAGACTGTGTTTACAATAGAAGTGTCCTTAATAAAAGATTTTAACTCATAATATCTACCATTCCTATGAATCCAGATAATTCTATTGAAGCTGAGTTGAACAGACCAAAACTTGTTCCATCAGCCAGAAAAGCTCAAAAGGTCTTTCCTCATTATATAATCCTCATGCATTTGAAGTCTAAGACCAATTATCCTTCAGACTAGATCAAAAGGTTTTCAAGGCTTGAAAAGTGTGCTTCGAATTTATCACTACTAAGGTTCTTTTAGGAAATCTTTGTTCGTCACATAATTTTTATGTGATAAGTGGTGCTCCATAAAAATATGAGTAGCTCTAAAATAAAGACAATGAATTGTGCTCGTTTAGCAACACCAGGAAAAATTGGATACTTTTTGTTACACCCAGCTATTGCATCATTCTCACATAAGTCCTCTTTTAAATATTGTATAAAAAAGATACTGTGGGAACATGTATAAAATACATGTTAGTGAAAAAAAAACCAAGATGGCGGCATAGGTTAACGCCGGAGTTTGCTGCCTCGAACAACCACTTCAAAAATACAACTAAAAGACGGAACGGACATCATCCAGAACCACAGGAAGGCTGGCTGAATGGAAGTTCTACAACTAGGAGGAACCGAGAATCAGAGGAGGCGCAGTGCTGAAGTAAAATACTAAGGTGCGGAGTGCGCGCGGCGTGGGCTGGTGGCTGAGGGCGCGGTTGTCTGTTTCAATCCGGAGGGAGCCTCAGACTCAGAGCTCCAGATCTGGGCGAGTCTCTAGGGACCCAGACTCAAACGGGAGAAGCAGGACTGTCTGGCTACAGTCCCTCCGAGGTTTGCAGCTGTTGCTGGGACAGAGAGGCAGAGCCCCTGGGGACAGACTGAGAGCAGCCATAACTGCTCCCTCCTCCGCCCTGTTGATCCCGTGGGATCCGCCCCGCCCAAGCCCTGCACAGAGGCATTTGCCGGATAGCCTCAGGCAAAGGCTAGATTAGCACCTCCCTAGAGGACACAAGTTCTTCCACTGCAAACACAGCTGATTATCACAGCCAGTCGGCCTGGAGGTCAAATCCCTCTAGTATTAACTATAACAATCAAGGCTTAACTACAACAAGGCTGCGCACAAAGACCACTAGGGGGAGTACCAAGAAAGCGTAAAAAATGCGGA
>NW_005871196.1:3063063-3092300 GCF_000147115.1 Myotis lucifugus
TGGACAAAAATCGTGCACCTATGGATGAGGACAGTGGGTGGGGAGTGAGGGCGGAGGGTGGGGTGGGAGCTGGAAGGAGGGGAGTTATGGGGGGGAAAAAAAGAGGAACAAATGTAATAATCTGAACAATAAAGATTTAATAAAAAAAAATAAATAAATAAATAAAATAAAATAAAATACATGTTAGAGAAAAATATAAAAATATAAAAATACCGCTCCTTCCCATTTTTTTTTTAGTTATGGTCATCTTGTTCTCTGGCCAATTAGAAGTTGTCCCATTAGTGGACAGGTCTTCCTTACACAGAAATCCTATCGCAGATCAATTTCTTTTCAATAGCAGTATTACTTTCCAGAACCGTGTCCTTTATTAGTGTTTTCATCAGAGATGAGCTAAACTCTTCAAAATAAAATATACTATATTGGAAGAAGTTGATATAATTTTTTAAATGTTTTTATTTCAGAAAGTGGAAGGGAGAAGGAGAGAGAAGAAAATACATCAATGATGAGAGAGAATCATGGGTTGGCTGCCTCCTGCCCTACCCCACTGACGACTGAGCCGCAACCCGGTCATGTGCCCTGACCGGGAATCGAACCATGACCCCTGGTTCCTAGGTCGACGCTCAACCACTGACCCACACCAACCGGGCTGATATAATTTTTAAATCATCCACAGACATTAAATTCCAAGAGTTGGAAAAATTTCTAATTTTTCAACCACATTAGTTTTTTTTAATTTTTTTCTTTATTGATTAAGGTATTACATATGTGTCCTTATTGCCCCATTGCCCCCCCACCCCCCCACTCATGCCCTGACCACCAACTTACACCATACACAAAAATAAACTCAAAATGGATAAAGGACTTAAACATAAGACGCAACAATTCCACTTTGAGAAATTTAATTTAAAAATACTAGTAGCAAAATCAGATGTCTTACCAAGCATTACAGGGTTTTCATTGTGCAGCATGTGAAGCTATTACTTTCAGTGAAAGTGTTTGGCAAAAAAAAACCTTTTTATCGTTTCCAAACATTGATAATCTGTGTAATTTCAAAAGGGGTTTACAAAATAAGATTTTTTTCCTTTGGTGGCATTGGCATGTAAATCTATATATATAAAAGCCTAGCGACCATTACGACTGGATGCCTGGACAACCAGAAGACCGGCCAGTAGCTATGACACTCACTGACCACCAGGGGGCAGACACTCACACAGGAGCTGCCCCCTGGTGGTCAGTACACTCTCACAGCCTACCTCCCATGGTCCCTCTCCTTGACCAGCCCCGATCAGCCTGATTGCCTGCCAAGCCGAGGGACCCCACCTGTGCACGAATTCATGCACCAGGCCTCTAGTAGTGAATATAAAATGGAGGTGATTACATAAAAAGATATCTGGTACTTTCTCCCAGTTGCATACTGAAAGGGAATAAGGAGGCTGTCAATTGCTTGATGGTTTGCTTCCAACTGTTAACAATATCAACTACTATTCCAGAACATGTTGTTAGTCAAGAAAACCACTTCTAGTCTCTCCTCTGTCTTATTTCACAAACCAGCTGGACTATTTGCCACACATGGCTTTACTTAACCCTCTACAAGAGAAGAGCTTCTTGTGTTTGGCAATGTCATCAGATGCATCAAGAAACGGTTTTGTGAAGTGGTAAATTCAAGGCTTAAGGTCTCATCTCTTTTGAGTTGAGCTTTTCTCACTCTACCCCCTCACCGAAAATATCTTCCTTATTCCATTTTTGGTACAAATAGATGTGAAGTGCTTTAACAGTTTGCTGTGTACTTTAATTGACAAAACCTTTGACCCAAAAAACACTATAGGTTTTGTGTTCCATCATGGCATTACACCAACAATGCAAGTAAAAGCAGGTTTAAGGGAATCATCATCCTTCCTTTTCTTTGACATTTCAACTTTTAAGTGGGTCTATAAAATAAATAAATCTTAAAAAAAAAATTTCAATTGGCATTTCGAAACTCAGTTTTTTTGTATTTCCAATTTGTTTAGTCTGCATACAAAGAAGTAACTTTTATGTTAACTCAGTAAAGGATATTCAAGCAATTTATATAAGTAAACAACATACAGCAGATTTTATAGTTTACTTAAAAATGTAATTCACTTAATGATTTTTAATCCTTATGTTGATATGAGACTAAAACACTACTTTAGAATCTGTGACTTCCTAAACTTGTCATGTAGAATTGCTTATTTTTGTTTTGTTCTCTTATTGTTTTTAGATTTCTTGAACAGTTTCAGTTTGGGTCATAAGTACATTTGGTTGATTTTTTTCCCCTTAAGAATCTATTTAAATTTGAGGCCCTTGTATGTGTATGGTCTATTTAACAGACATATCTTAAACATGAGTAATTTTGGTCATGAATACATTTTTGGTGTTGTTTTTTTAAAGTTCACCCCATCCCCTCACCCCTTCTTTCCTTTGGCAACTATCACCTTGTTCTCTGTTTCTGCTTTGGCTGGTTTATTACTTTATTTTATTTTTTAGATTTTACACATAAATGAAATCATACATTATTTGTCTTTCTCTGGCTGACTTATTTCACTTAGCCTAGTACCCTCTTGGTTCTACCATGCTGTTGCAAAAAGCAAGAGTTCATTCTTTTATATTGCTTAGTAATACTCCATTGTATATATGTACTACATGTTCTTTATCCATTCATCTATCAGTGGACACTTAGGTTGTTTCCATATTTTGATTGCTCCTTCTCCAAACAAGTAGATTCTATCCATAAAATGTATTCCAAGCTGTCTACTGTCCAACCACCTCCCAAACTGCATACCTGCCCCTCTTCAATCCATCTTCCATACAGCAACGAGAGTAATGTTTGTATAATGTAAATGAGACCATAACATTCCCTTCTAGCCACATTTGTCTTCTCTTGCCTCTCCAGGAAGCTAAACTCTTTCCCAGCGTCAGGCTATCCCCAGAGGTTCATGCCTTTCCTTGGAACTTTCCTGGACCCTCTTTGCAAGGTTATGCCTCGGCTTCAATGTTTCCTCCCCAAAAGAGCCTTCCTGGGCTATCAGATCCATAGTTAGCAGCCCTCTCAGAGTCTTTCTTCTGGCACCTGTTCTTTTTTAGTTACTTTATCATAATACATATGTATGTTTTGTTTTCTTGTTCGAGGTCTAGTCTCTCTGCTAATTTCTAAGCTCTAAGATAGGAACTTTTTCCATGTTTTTTAACAGGGTCCAGGAGAGTGCTACATGGGTGTAGTAGGCAGTCAGTCAATATTTGTTGAATGAATGTAAGAAGTAGTAAGTTCAAATTACAGGAAGTAGAATTACTTTTTTAAGTGGGACAGTTTATCAAGGGAGTATCTGAAATACCAATCAGTGAAAAACTTAAACTCTGGGAAAGGGGTCATGTGATTTTAAAATCTAAATATTCTATTTTAAAGTCTCTGGGTTAAATACATTAAGGAAAATAATGTTGCATCACCTCTAACTGTGGACAACTTTCACTTAGCTTATGACTGAAATTTCCGTGGTTTCCATGAAGCATTTTTTTTTATCACAGGCAATTGTGTATTTAATGCCCATAACCTCTCTGTAGATATGACTAGCTACATGGTGGCTTAGGATTCACATTTGGATTTCTTTATTGTCAGTGAAACATAAATAATAGGACCTTTAATATAACATTAATTTAGCAGTGATTTATTGACACTACAAATTATACACTATGTCCTCCCTGCATTAAATAATTTACACAGGAATAGTTTGCTAAGTAAGGTGAGATGGATGACACTAATGAATACTTTTTAACTCTTTAAATCCTCTTCTCAAACTAGGAACCTGATAGGTTGGCTGTTCCTCCATTCAGAACTCTACAAAAGTTCTCCATTCACTGAAATACCAACTTCTCACCTGACCCTTAGAGACTCTCACAACTTGGCGTTCTTTCTTTTGATCTTTATTTTCTTTTGGTTCTCCTTCATTTATCTGACATTTTAATTCATGTATGATAAACACACATAGAATTTTAGAACTAACAAGGACTTGATAGCAATGTCATCAAGCCTCTTATTTAATAGACAAAAAAAGGTGAGCCCAGTGAAGTTAACTGATAGACACTTGGTAGGTGTTTAATCTTTTGCTGACTGAGCAAATATCCCAAGCTTATATTCCTATGTGGTAGAATAGTTGAAATTAGAAAGCAGCTTATGAGAATTTACGTAGTCTTCACATTTCTACTATAATCATAACAATAACACTTATTGAGTACTTACTATGTGCCAGGCACACATAGAAACAAATTTACTCCTCTGAATAGCCTATAGAGAAGGATGCTAATATTGTCACCATTTTACAGTTAAGGAAACTGGAGCACAGAAGAGCTTAAGTAATTTTGCCTGAGCTGCATAATTAGTAAATGGCAGCACAAGGATTTGAACCCCAAAGCCTGTATATGTAATTACTGTGCAATGCTGCCCATATATGCAGAGCCATCTGCATCTCCCAAAACCTCAGCACCTTCTTTCATATCATCCCTCCATCTTGAATGTTCTTTGTCCAATGTTTATCCCTCTTCTTCTACCCAGCATCACCAATCTTCATGGACCATCATAATTACTATCTCCTCCAAGAAGCTCCTTTTAATTAGCTAAAATATGTTATTGCTCTACTTTTATCCTTGTTGTCTCTGTATTATGGACTTAGTAATTCTGCCTTGCTTTATAATTAATTTCTGCAGTTGCCTTATCCCTTCCTACTTGATAATAAATTACCCAAAGGTGACAGCTAAGACAGATTCATTTTTGTTTGGTTCAAGTTATATTTAGGAAGTACCTGCTATGTGTCAGGCATTATGCTAGGAGGTCAGAATACAAGGATGATATGATATTGTCTCTGTCCTTGAGGTACTTACAGTCTAGTGAATATAACTTTATGTTCCTTATAGTTGCTGTAACAGTACTTTACATTTATTAGTATCCAGTATGGTTGGTTGAATTTAACTGAAATTTGTCTTACTCAAAAAAAGAAAAATTAAATGGAAGCAGATTGTTTAAGAGAGAGAGAGAGAGAGAGAGAGAGCGCACCAGCCTCTTAGGTAGGAGACAATTATTCCTGACGAGGCAGGCTGGGTGTGGTATCAGGAGAGGGAGCCACAGACAACCTGGGTAACGCCTGGCAAGTGCATCTGCAGCCTGCACAAGACATCGCTGTCAGACAAACATCAAAGCCCAGAAGTCTCCTGTGAAATGAATGTGTAACAGACAAACTTGAGTCAGAGGATTTATGCAATGACCTTTGCAGCTGAAACTCATATATCAGAGCATGAAGCCTCCATACCAAAGCAAGCAGGAAGGGCTAGAACAATGAATGTTGTACCTGTTATGAGACTTGACTTTGCTTTTTAATGTCACCTCAGGATGAATGATTATGTGGGACACACTTTTTTTTAATTGTTGACAGGATTACAGATGACCTCCAACTTTCCTCCCCTTTACCCCCCTTCTCCAAGGTCCTGCCCCAGCCCAAGCCTTCACCACACTATTGTCTGTGTTCATTGGTTATGTATTTAAGTTCTTTGGTTAATCTCTTCCCAACTCCCCCATACCCTGAGATATGTCAATCTGTTTCATACCTCCATGCCTCTGAATCTATTTTGTTCACACATTTATTATGTTCATTAAATTACACTTATAAATGAGATCATCTGATATTTGTCTTTCTCTGACTGGCTTATTTTACTGGGCATAATATTCTCCAGGTCCATTCATGCTGTTTCAAGGGGTAAGAAATCCTTCTTTCTTACAGTTGCATAGCATTTCACTGTTTAAATGTACCACAACTTTTTTATCCACTCATCTACTGATGGGCATGTGGGCGGTTTCCAGATCTTAGCTATTGTAAATAACGATGTATGAACATAGGGGTGCATATATTCTTTCTCAATGGTGTTTCAGAATTCTTAGGATATATTGCTAGAAGTAGGAATGCTGGATCAAATGGTAGTTCCATTTTTAATTTTTTTAGTAAACTCCATACTATTTTCCATAGTGACTGCACCAATCTGCATTTCCACCAGCAGTGTACTAGGATTCCCTTTTCACCACATCCTCACCAGCACTTGCTGTTTGTTGATTTAGTGTCGGCAGCCATTCTGGCAGGTGTGAGGTGATATTTAACTGTAGTTTCAATTTGCATTTCTCTGATGTTAGTGATGTTGAGCATTTTTTCATATGTCATGATATCTGTATGTTCTCTTTGGAGAAGTGCCTATTCATGTCCTGTGCCCATTTTTTAATTTTTATTTGTCTTGCTTTTGTTGAGCTGTATGAGTTCTTTATATATTCAGAAGATGAACCCTTATTAGATGTGTCACTGGAAAATACGTTTTCCCATAGAGTGGGTTACCATTTCATTTTGATGATGATTTCTTTTGCTGTGCAGAAGCTTTTTAGTTTGATGTAGTGCCATTTGTTTAATTTTTCCTTTGTTTCTCTTGCCCCTCGATAATGTATCAGTGAAAATTCTGCTATGTGAGATGTCTGTTTCGCTGCCTATAGTTCCTTCTAGGATTTTTATGATTTCATGACTTACATTTAAGTCTTTACCCATTTGGAGTTTATTCTTGTGTATGGTACAAGTTAGTGATCTAGTTTCATTTCTTTTTTTTGGCATGTACATGTCCAATTTTCCCAAACCATTTATTGAAGAGACTGTCTTTACTCTATTGTATGTTGTTGCCTCCTTTGTCAAGTATTAATTGATCATAATGATGTGAGTCAATTTCTGGGCTATTACATTGATCTATTTTCCTATTCTTGTGCCAATATTAGGCTGCTTTAATTACAATGGTTTTGTAGTAGAGTTTGATATCCAGAATTGTGATCCCTCTGAATTTGTTTTTCTTTCTCAAGATTGCTTTCAGGGTCTCTTTTGGTACCATATAAATTTTTGGAGTATTTGTTATAGATCTGTAAAATATGCCATTGGTATTATAATAGGAATTGTATTGAGTCTATATGTTGCTTTGGATAGTATAGATATCTCAATGATATTAATTCTTTCAATACATGAGCACAGGATATGCTTTCACTTGTTTTTTATCTTCCTTTATTTCTTTTTTCAATATCCTGTAGTTTTCCAACTATAGGTCTCTACCTCCTTGATTATATTTATTCTAAGGTATCTTTTCTGTTGTTGTTGCAGTGGAAAATAGGATTGGTTGTTGTTGTTTATTCTTTTAGTTTCTCTTTCTGAAAGTTCATTATCCTATATAAAAAAGCATAGTATGCAAATTGTCCCCTCAACTGGGAGTTTGTTCCAGGAGTTCTACCAGGGGGCAGGGCTGGCCAGGGGAAGGGAGGGAGGCCCTGGCCGGCAGCCAGCAACCACTAGGTATTCTACCAGTGCACGAATTTCATGCACTGGGCCTCTAGTTGGTGTATAAAAATGCCATCGATTTTATGATGTTGATTTTGTATCCTGCTACTTTGCCAAATTCACTTATTAAATCTAGAAGTTTTTGGTGGAGTCCTTAGAGTTTTTCTATGTAAAATATCATGTCATCTGCAAATAATGACAATTTTACTTACTTCTTTCCAATTTGGATGCCTTTTTTTTCTTCTTGTTTGATTGCTGTGGCTAGGACTTCCAGTACTATGTTGAACAACAATGAAAGCAGACATCCCTGTCTTGTTCCTATTCTTAAGGGACAGAATTTTAGTTTTTTTCCAAAGGAATATGATGTTGGCTGTAGGTTTATAAAATAGCCTTTATTATGTTGCAGTATGATCCCTCTATTCCTGCTTTGTTGAGAGTTTTTATAGAAAATAGGTGCTGGATTTTGTTGAATGTTTTCTCTGCATCTATTGATATGACCATGTGATTTTTATACTTCATTGAGTTTATGTTTGTTGATTTGAGAATATTGTAAGAGCCTTGCATTCCTGGAATAAATCTCACCTGGTCATGATGTATGATCTTTTTAATGTATTGCTGGATCCAAGTTGCTAATATCTTGTTGAGGATTTTAGCATTTATGTTTATCAGGGATATTGGCCTTTAATTTTATTTCTTTGTGGTGTCTTTATCTGTTTTTTGAATTAGGATCATTCTAGCCTCATAAAAAGAGCTTGGAAGTGTTCCTTCGTCTTGGATTTTTTGGAATAGCTTGCATAGGATATGTGTTAGTTCTTCTTTGAATGTTTGGTAAAACTCACCTATGAAACCATCTGGTCCAGGACTTTTGTTTGCTTGGAGTTTTTTTTTTTATTACTCCTTCAATTTCATCAGTTGTTATTGGCCTATTCAGGTTTTCTGATTCAGTTTAGAAAGATTGTATTTTTTTAGGAATCTGTCCATTTCATCCCTGTTGTCCAGTCTGTTGGCATATAGTTGTTCATAGAATTTTCTTGCAATCCTTAGTATTTCTACAATGTCAGTTGTTACTTCATCTCTTTCATTTCTGATTTTATTTGGGTCCTCTCTCTTTGTTTCATGATGAGTCTGGCTAAAGGTTCATCCATCTTGTTTCATGATGAGTCTGGCTAAAGTTTCATCCATCTTTCAAAAAACCAGTTCTTGGTTTCATTGATCTTTTGTATTGGTTTTTTAGTCTCTGTCATTTATTTCCACTCTGACTTTTGTTATTTCCTTCTTCTACTTACTCTGGGATTTTCTTGCTGTTCCCTTTCTAATTCTTTTAGTTATAATGTTAGATAGTTTAGAGAGCTTGTTCTTGTTTCTTAAGGTAGGCCTATAGTGCTGTGAACTTCCCTCTCAGGATTCCTTTTTCTGTGTCCTTTAGATGTTGGGTGTTCATTGTCATTTATTTCCAGGAAGTTTTTTATTTCTTCCTTGAGCTCATTGGTGACCCATTCATTGTTTAATAGCATGCTATTTAGCCTCCCTATGTTTGAATGTTTTTGAGTGTTTTTATTGTAATTAATTTCTAGTTTCATGCCATTGTGGTTCGAAAAGATGCTTGATATGATTCCAATCTTTTTGAACTTGTAGAGACTTCTTTTGTGTCCTAACATGTGGTCTATCTTTGAGAATGTCCCATATGCACTTGAAAGAATGTATATCCTACAGCTTTGGGATGGAATGTTCTGTCAATATCAATTAAATACATCTGACCTAGTGTATCCTTTAGAGTCACTGTTTCCTTGTTAACTTTTTTGTCTGAAAAATCTATCCAGTAAAGTCAGTGGGGTCTTAAAGCCCAGTGACCATTATGGCAGAACGACCAGAATGACCGGTCAACCAGTCGCTATGATGTGCTCTGATCAGCAGGGGACGGGGAGGGAAGTGCAGTGAGGCCTGGAGGCACACGCTATGGCCCAGGGATCCCAAGAACTGCAAGCCCAGAGCTTGCTTTCCAATAAAAACAATAAACTGAAAAAAGAAAAAAAAAGTGGCCCGGTGCTGCCACCCTGGGAAGAATGGCTCCAGGAGGGAAAGGCCTCCCCAGGCCCTGCTCAGCCTGGCTGGCACACCGCGGGCTTGCAGGGACTCACTGGTAACATGCAGGAAGCACAGCCCCTCGACTCCAAAGCCGGTCACACCAACAGTTGCTCCCCTTCCAGCTCCATGGCAGACACAGTGCTGCAGGACCACCTCAGTTCCGACTTCCAGTTTCTGGCTTTCTGCCTGCCCCTTCCTATACTACGTGCGCTTGGGGGAGTGGCTTCAGCCTCCCCGGCCAATAGCACTGCAGCACAGCCAGAGAGTGGCAGGACACAGCCACCAGGGCTGGCTGGGCATTGATTTGGCCACTGACTGACGTCCAGTGCAGTTACACTGTGTGTTTACATTTGTAGTGAAGCAGGGCAGCCCATTCCAGCCACCCGCTTCACCTTCTAGGCTAAGAAAGGCCCGCTGAGCTTCATGTTTCTCCTTCCATCCGGAATCAAAACCTCTTGGGGATGAATGATCCCAGCAGTGGCCCCAACACATGCTCGGTGTAACTGTCCCAGACATTCCCAGTCATTACAGCCCATTCCTCAGCCCACAGTGCCCTGCTCCACCCACTGCCACTCCTCACCTGTCAGCCCCTGAGGACCACCTTATGTTATCCTATTTGAAATGTGAGCAAGAGCTCAAATGCCCCCCTGTCAATAGCTCCCTTGCCCTAATTTTCTTCCCCTAAAAACCTTGCATTTTAAATATATATATTTGATTGATTTCGGAAAGGAAAATAGAGATAGAAACATCAATGATGATAGAGAATCATTGATCGGCTGCCCTCCTGCATGTTCCAAAATGGGATTGAAACCTCCCCTGGCCACTCCACCCCATCTCTCCCCTGGCCAGCAGGCTCCTGGTGGTGGCGTGGCACCAGGGAAAGGAGGAGAGGAGGAAGGAGAGGAACCGCAGGGTGCTGAGGGCAGCATTGGCATCTGGTGTCTGGTCCTTCTGCGCCTGGCCCAGCGACAGTCATCTTCCTCTCCCGACCCCGCCAGGGCCTTCGGGCCCCAATTGGCCTGGCCTCGATCAGCCCTGGTCTCCCGCCAGGCTTAGGGACCCCACCCATGCACAAATTCTGTGCACTGGGCCTCTAGTTATGACTATATTGCTGTTGATCTCTCCCTTAAAGTCCTCTGGAAGTTTTTTTATAAATGTAGGTGGTCCTATATTAGGTGCATACATGTTTACCAGGGTTATATACTTCGTTGGATTGATCCCTTTTATATTATGTAGTGACTTTCATTGTCTCTTGCTATGGCCTTCAATTTGAAGTCTGTTTTGTCAGATATGACTATTGCTACCCAGCTTTATTTCATCCCATTTGCATGGATATTTTTATCCATCCCTTCAGTCTCAGTCTGTGTGTATCTTTTATTCTGAGGTAGTCTCTTATAGACAACATATATATGGGTCATGTTTTCTTATCTATTCAACTACTCTATGTTTTTTATTGGAACATTTAATCCATTTGCATTTAAGGTTATTATTGACTAGTGGCCCAGTGCACAGATTCATGCACATTGAAAGGAAATTAATTAGAAGAAATATTTTAATTCGCTATTCATCCTTTTCCTATAATAGAAGTGTCAGAGATGAAAGAAAATTAGTAAAATGTATATGAAAATAATATATAAATTGATTAATAAACAATAACATCATTATATAACAACACAAAGACATGATATAAAAACATTGATAAAAACAATGACTGATAAATTGATTAAACTTATTCTAATATCTCCCTGTATACCACATTAAGAGTAAAAACACTTTCAGAGTACTTGACTAATTTCCCTCGTGATGAGGTATTTACAACTGTAACTTTAACATTCTTTGAACTCAAGAGAAAGCAACATATAACTGACCTTGTCCAAAAACAGGTTTAGGTAAGAATATTCCTACTCTGTCTAGAGTTTGTCCTTGTGATTTATTAATAGTCATCGCAAATGCTAGCATCATGGGAAACTGTCTTCGAATTAATTTAAATGGGAGGCCAGTGTCAGATCGGGAAAAATCAATTCTTGGAATCAGAACAACCTCTTCTTCTGCAGATCCAGTTAATACTTCTGCTTCAATTATGTTAGGTCACAATCTTTTGATAATAAATCTAGTATCATTACAAAGACCCTATTTACTATTAAATTTTCTTGATAGCATGATTTCAATTTTAATTTATGACATGGCATTCCTGAAGGAGTAATACTATTATGGACTGGTTGGTAGGTTGGTCAGACAGTCAGACTTAGGTATGGTTGGTCACTTACCCTTTTATATATATAGATAGGTACTTATTTATTGCCATTTTTATTTTTTATTACTATGTTTCTCTCTATATATATATTTATTATTATTATTATTATTATTACTAGGGACCCAGCGCACAAATTCATGTACCTTTAAAGGAACTGTGGGCCACAAGGCTGCAGTAGGCACAGAGGGGTGGATCTTGGCCCATCCTCCACACCCCCGCCAGCCTCTCCCTTTGTGGCCCCTGGTCCCCTGTCTGCCAGCAGCCTGCTGCAGGTGCGAGCGGGGCTGGTACCAGCAGTGAGTGCGAGCGGCAACTCCGGTGCTGGCAGCGGGTGTGAATGGGGCCATCGCCAGCAGCAGGAGCAAGCACCAGGCAGGACCAGGGCACAAGGGAGCAAAGAATTTTCAGTAACCACCAGAGACTCACCCTGATGACAGAGACTGGTGCCCCGCCTTGATCTGGTGCCCCAGCTCACCTGCTCCACCATCCTGCCGCTGCCAATATCTGCCATGTTCCATGCTCTGCTGCCTGCTGCCAACACCATTCTAAGGCCTCTTCTCTTAGCTTGTAGGCCATCTTGCTGTGAGCTTTTGTTTATGCACCTGGGAACAGGAGAGAGCCCCCTTGGGTGTCTCTGCCTAAGAGGGTACTAATCCTATTGGATCAGCACCCCACCTTTATGACTTCATTTAACCTTATATCCTAAAGGTTTTATCTCTAAATATAGTCACTTTGGGGGTTAGGGACTTAACATATGAATTGATGCATTGCCTTTCCTCACAAATCATGAAAATATGTAAATAATGAGAGGAAACCAGCAGATGCCCAGCAGCCTCAAACACTGGCAACAAAATCTTGAGCGTGCATTATTTTTTTCTGCTCCTAGAAATTGCTTTAGGTCTGTGGAATTGCTACTCTTTGGGAAAGGAATTGCAACACCCTCTTTCTATATGAATTGCAGACATCATTTAATCTGTTTTCCAGTCTCATATATACACTGCAGTGTGTGTGATGGAGGCCAAGTAGTTAAGCTGCTGGGGACTGAAGCTGAGCTGGCTGAGCTGGCTGCCCTGTCCAACTCTTCAGCTCAGGAGGAAGCCAGCTTTTTGTGTTTGCTCATTTCCTTTCCTAAACATGAGCTTGTTTCTTGCTGCAGTGCAACAAGCTATGAATTCAAAATAGGATAGAACAATTCAGTGAGTTTTATTTCAGATGAATGTTCAGTTTTAACCAGTGACCCCAGAGGATCTAAAGACACAACAAAGGGGAAGGAAGAACATAGGGGAAAACAGGTTCCTGTAGAACTTCTAGGTTTTCCTGTGTCTAAGAAATTCTGAGAATAATAATCTTTCTAGAGGCAAATCAACCCTTCTTTCAAGTTAAATACAAAGGATGCTTGTTCTACTATATGCAAATGCAGTAAGCAACAGTTTCAAAGTGAAAAAATGTGAACATGTTTCTCATTTTCCAAGTCTTAGATCTATTTTTATTCTTGGATATGGCACACAGCAAATAACCTTTCTTTGTTTGAACTGATTTGTAGTGAAGGTGCAATTCCAACTTTACTGGGGCTGGTCTTTTGTTCTAGAGGACAAGTTTCCCTTTACTGGTGTCATTTAACTTTTGCAACAGTCTCAGTGCCATGGCCCCATCTAGTGTGAGAATATTTGCCACAAGTCAAAAGGAAAAAGGCACTAGCCAGATTTTTTTGTAACTTGGCTGACAATACAGTGTAGTAAATACTTTTCTTGCAGTGTCTATGAACCTATGGGTAAAATGACCATCATCTCAAAGCGCAGTAGTTATTGGGCACTTCCATATGGTTTCCTGAGTGCTTTACATGCTTTTATCCCATGTAATCCTCCAGTAATCTAATGAAGATGGAAACTATGAGAGTTACTTATTATTCCAAGATTCTAGAGCTCTCAGTACCAGACCTGAGACTCTGACTCAGGCCTCTTCATTACTTCATTTATTTCTATTTTTCTTCCTTTATTCTTTTTTTTTTAATTATGGAAAACGCACTTAACATGAGATCTGCCCTCTTAACACATTTCTTTCCTTTTAATTATATGTGTGTTATTGTTATTACATGTCTTCAACATTTTTTCTTTTTTAACACATTTTTAAATAGTACATTATTGTTGACTATAAGAGCAGTGTTGTACACAGCAGATGTCTAGAGCTTATTCATCTTCTTTGTTATTCAATTCATTATATTCAATAAATACTGAGTTGATGGTGGCTGTCTAACCCCCAAAGCTTCTTCTCCTTATCCTGAGATATTCTGCCTTATAAGTATTATTTTAGAGAGTCAGACTATATCAAAATAATATTTAAGCTTCTACACAACCTGATGTTGTACAAGTGAGACAAGTACCTATCAATAATAACATTAAACGTAAATGGATTAAGTGCTCCAATCAAAAGACATCGAGTGACTGAATGGATAAGTAAACATGACCAATATGTATACTATCTACAAGAGACCCACCTCACAACAAGGGACTCAGACCAACTGAAAGTGAAGGAATGGAAAAATATCTTTTAGGCAAATGGAAATGAAAAAAAAAGCTGGGGTAGCAATACTTATATCTCACAAAATAGCCCTCAAAATGAAGACCATAACAAGAGACAAGGAAGGACACTTCATAATTTTAAAGGGATCAATACACCAAGAGGATACAACTCTGGTAAACATATATTCACCCAATGCAAGAGCACCCAAATACATAAAAAACTTCTAGAAGATATCAGGAGAGAGATTGACAGCAATGCAATCATAGTAGGGGACTTTTATACCCCATTAACATCACTGGATAAATCCTCTAGACAAAAAGTCAGCAAAGAAACAGCAATCCTAAATGACTCACTAGATCAGATGGAATTAATTGACATCTTTAGAACAATCCACCCCAAAGCAATAGAATATACATTCTTCTCAAGCACACATGGGACATTTTTAAAGATAGACCACATATTGGGACACAGGCAATCTCTTCAAATTCAAGAAGATTGAAATCATATCAAGCATCTTCTCAGATCACAATAGCACAAAATTAGAAATCAACTACAGTTAGGTCCTTGGATTATGTTGGAGATCTGTTCCTTTGGCGTGACATAACACAATTTTCGATGTAAGTCGGAACCTACCTACATAAGCACCTACATCACTCACATGGAGCACATACACAGCAGTAATGAAGTGAAACAGTAAAAAAAAAAAAATTAATTAAAAGAAAGATAACAATTCCTGACCTTTACTTGTGGTAAATAAATAATAAAAAAACATAAATCACATATGTACATACGTTGAAATGACGGAATTTTTTTTTTATAAATAAATAGGAGATGGCGAGGTAACCACAAAATGACGTACGTGAAGTCCGATGTAACCCAAGGACTAACTGTACAATAAAAACACTCACAAAAATTCAGACACTTGGAGGCTGAATAGCATATTATTAAACAATTATTGGGTTACCAAAGAGATCAAAGAAGAAATCAAAAACATCCTGGAAACAAATGACAATGAAAACACAATAATCCAAAATCTATGGGACACAGTGAAAGCAGTCCTGAGGGGGAAGTTCATAGCATTACAGGCAGACCTCAAAAAACAAAACAAAAAACAAACAAACAACCAAAACAAACAACTTAACTCTGCAACTTGAAGAATTAGAAAGAGAGCAACAAGAAAAGCCCAGAGTGAGCAGAAGGAAGGAAATAATAAAGATCAGACTGGAAATAAATGACATAGAGACCAAAAAAAAAGATCAATGAAACCTAGAGCTGGTTCTTTGTTCTTTGAAAGGATAAACAAGATTGATGAACTTCTAGCCAGGCTCACCAAGAAGCAAAGAGAGGAGACCCAAATCAGAAATGAAAGAGGCAAAATAACAACAGACCCCACAGAAATATGAAAAATCATTTTAAAAAAATACTATGAGCAACTCTATTCCAACAAACTGGTCAGCCTAGAAGAAATGTACATATTCCTAGAAAAATACAACCTTCCAAAACTCAACCAGGAAGAATTTTTTAAAAAATTCTGAATAGGCTATGGAGGAAATTTAAGCAATAATCAGAAAACTTCCAACAAACATAAGTCCTGGACCAGATGGCTTCACAGGAGTTTTATCAAACATTCAAAGAAGAAATAAAACCTATCTTCCTCAGATTATTCAAAAAAAATCAAGAGGAAGGAACACTTCCAAGCTCTTTCTACCAGCCGGAATTACCCTAGTCCAAAAAACAGATAAAGACAATACAATGAAAGAGAATCATGGGCCAATATCCCTCATGAACATAAACGCCAAAATCCTCAAAAAAATTCTAGCAAATGGAATCCAGCATTACATTAGAAAGATCAGCCCTGACTGGTTTGGCTCAGTGGACAGAGCGTCAGCCTGCAGACTAAAGGGTCCCAGGTTCAATTCCCGTTGGGGGCGTGTACCTTGGTTGTGGGCACATCCCCAGGGCGGGGTGTGCAGGAGGCGGCTGATCGATGTTTCTCTCTCATCAATGTTTTGAACTCTCTGTCCCTCTCCCTTTCTCTCTGTGAATAATCAATAGAATATGTTTTAAAAAAAAAAGAAAGAAAGAAAGATCATACACCATGACCAAGTGGGATTTATTCTGGGAATGCAAGGATGGTACGATATCTGCAAATCAATAAATGTGATACACCAGATAAACAAATTGAGAGATAAAAACCACATAATCTTATATATTGATGCAGAAAAAGCATTTGAAAAAATCCAACACCCTTTCTTGATAAAAACTCTCAGCAAGGTGGAAATACCTCAACATAATAAAAGCCATATATGACAAACCTACAGCCAACATCATACTCAATGGCAAAAACTAAAACCATTTCCCCTAAGAACAGGAACAAGACAGGGATGCCCACTCTTACCACTCCTGTTCAACATAGTACTTGAGGTACTAGCCATGGCAATCAGACAATAAGAAGAAATAAAAGGCATCCAAATTGTAAAAGAAGAAGTAAAATTGTTATTTTTTGCAGACGACATTATAGTGTACATAGAAAACCCTAAAGACTCCATCAAAAAACTACTAGACTTAATAAATGAATTTGGCAATGTAGCAGTATACAAAATTAACACCCATAAGTCCATGACTTTTTTATAACCAATATTGAATTCAAAGAAAGAGAAACTAAAAAACAATCCCATTTACCATTGCAACAAACAAAAATTAAGATACCTAGGAATTCATTTAACCAAGGAAGTAAAGGACAAGAACTCAGAAAATTACTGGACATTGAAAAAAGAGATAGAGGAAGACATAAACAAATGGAAAAATATACCATGTTCATGGATTGGTAAAATCAACATCATTAAAATGTCCACACTACCCAAAGCAATCTATAACTTCAATGCAATCCCCATTAAAATACTTCACAGACCTAGAACAAACTCTCAAAAATTCATCTGGAATAAGAAAGACCCCGAATAGCTGCAGCAATCTTGAGAAAAAAGAACAAAGTTGGAGTGATCACAATACCAGATATCAAGCTATACTAAAAAGCCACTGTTCTAAAAACTGCTGGTACTGGAACAAGAACAGACACATAGACCAATGGAACAGAACAGAGAACCCACAAATCGACACAAGCTATTATGCTCAATTAATATTTGACAAAAGACACCAAGAGCATACAATGAAGTCAAGACAGTCTCTTGAATAAATGGTGTTGGGAAAATTGGACAGATACATGCAAAAAAAATGAAACTGGATCACCAACTTACACCATACACAAAAATAAACTCAAAATGGATAAAGGACTTAAATGTAAGATGGGAAACCATAAAAATCTGAGAAGAAGACATAGGCACCAAAATAGCAGACATTTGTGGTAGCAATATCTTTACCAACACAACTCCTAGGGCAATGGAAACTAAGGAGAAAATAAACAAATAGGACTACATCAAAATAAAAAGCTTCTGCACAGCAAAAGAAACCATCAACAAAACAACAAGAAAGCCCACTGCATGGGAGAACATATTTGCCAATGATATCTCAGATAAGGGTTTAATCTCCAAAATTTACAGTGAACTCATACAACTTAACAAAAAGAAGATAAACAATCCAATCAAAAAATGTGCAAAGGATCTAAATAGACATTTTCTGAAAGAGGACATACAGAAGGCCAGGAGACATATGAAAACATGTTCAAAGTCACTAATCATCCAAGAGATACAATCAAAACAACAATGAGGTAACATTTCACACCTGTCAGACTGGCTATCATCAACAAATCAACAAACGACAAGTGCTAGAGAGGATGTGGAGAAAAAGGAACCTTCATGCACTGCTGGTGGGAATGCAGACTGGTTCAGCCACTGTGGAAAACAGTATGGCATTTCCTCAAAACACTAAAAATGGAACTTCCATTTGGCCCAGTAATCCCACTCCTAGGTATATATCCCAAGAAAACAGAAACAATCAGAAAGGATATATGCACCCCTATGTTCATAGCAGCACATTGTACAATAGCTAAGATTTGGCAACACCCTAAATGCGCATCAGCAGATGAGTGGATTAGAAAACTGTGGTACATCTACACAATGGAATACTATGCTGCTGTAAAAAAAAAAAAAGGAATTCTTACCATTTGCAACTGCATGCATGGAACTGGAAAGCATTATGCTAGGCGAAATAAGCCAGTCAGCGAAAGATAAATATCACATGATCTCACTCATTTATGGAATATAATGAACATCATAAACTGATGAACAGAAATAGATACAGAGACAAAGAAGCATCAAACAGACTGTAAAACTACTGCGGGAAGGCAGGGGAGGGTCATGGGGTGAAAGGTAAGAGATCAACCAAAGGACTTGTATGCATGCATAAAAGGATAACCAATGGACACAGACACTGGTGGGGCAGGGGTGAGAGCATGTGCTGGGGGGTAGGGGAGGCCAGGGGGAGGTCAATGAGGGGAAAAGAAGACATTTGTGCTACTATTTGTAATACTTTAAACAATAAAAATAAAATAAAATAAGAAAGTCTGAAGCCTGAGCATGGACAGGTCATTCATATGGAAAAGCTCCTGCAAACAGCTTTGGTGGGGCTGCAAATTAGATGTGGTGGAGTCTCAGGGAATGACCAGTGTAGAGTGAACAGTGTGGGCCAGAACAAACTGGGGAGGTTGAGCCACTGGGCCTTACAGGTCACCTACTACACAAGGCCACTCTACCAATTCCAGAAGACATAGAAACAAACACAGGGAAGTAGCCAAAATGCAGAGATAAAGAAACATGTCACAAATGAAAGAAATGGAAGCAAGCAAACTACTGGATACAGAGTTCAAAGCCATGGTTATAAGGTTACTCAAGGATCTTCATGAGACTTTCAAGGATCTTAGTGAGAATTTTAAAGACCTGAAAAGGGATCAGTCAGAAATTAAGCATACACTAACTGAAATAAAGAATAATTTACAGGGATTCAGCAGCAGAGGAGAGGATTCTGAGAGTCAAATCAACAATTTGGAATATGAGGAAGCAAAAAAAGAAAAAAATCAGAAGAGCAAAAGAATCCAAAAATATGAAGATAGTTTGAGGAGCCTCTGGGACAACTTCAAATGTACCAACATTCACATTATGGGGATGCCAGAAGGAGAAGAGAGAGCAAGATATTGAAAACCTATTTGAAGAAATAATGACCAAAAACTTCCCCTAACTGGTGAAAGAAATGGACTTACAAGTCCAAAAGAGAAGAGTCCCAAACAAGAGCAACCCAAAGAGGCCCACACCAAGACACACCACAATAAAATGCCAAGGGTTAAAGACAAAGATAGAATCTTAAATGCAGCAAGAGAAAAGCAGTTTGTTACCTACAAGAGAGCACCCATACAACTGTCAGCTGATTTCTCAACAGAAACTTTACAGGCCAGAGGAAGTGGCAGGAAATATTCAAAGTGAGGAATAGAAAGGACCTACAACCAAGATTACTCTACCCAGCAAAGCTATCATTTAGAATTGAAGGTCAGATAAGGAGCTTCACAGACAAGAAAGAACTAAAGGAGTTCATCACCACCAAACCAGTATTACATGAAATGCTGGGTATTCTTTAAGAGAGGAAGAAGAAGAAGATCAAAAATGTGAACAATAAAATGGCAATAAATACATATCTATCAGCAATTGAATCTAAAAATCAAATTAACAAGGAATGTAATGAACAACATAACAGATGAATAAAATAGAACCAGACACATGAAAACATGGAACAGACTGATGAATCTCAGAGGGAAGGGTGGGGGAAGAGCTTGACCAAAGATTTCATTTGCATACTAGAGGCCCGGTGCATGACATTCGTGCACTGGAAGGGGGGGTTCCCTCAACCCAGCCTGCACCCTCTCGCAGTCCGGGACAACTCAGGGGTCCTTAGCACTGCCTTGGAGGCGGAAGAGGCTCCCACCACTATCACTGCACTCACCAGCCATCAGCCAGGCTTCTGGCTGAGTGGCACTCCCCCATGGAATTGCACTGACCACCCAGGGGCAGCTCCTGCTTTGAGTGCCTGCCCCCAGATGGTCAGTGCACAACATATAGACTGGTTGTTCCACCATTTGGTCAATTTGCATATTATGGTTTTATTATTTAAGATTAGAGGCCCAGTGCACGAATTTGTGCATGGGTGGGGTCCCTCTGGGTGGTCTGCAGGGATCAAGCCAAAACCCACAGTCCAACATTGCCTGCAGCTCCTACCTGCTGCTCCCACTCACCTGGCCTTGCTGTGCCTGCCGCAGGCTCGCGCCCAATCAGTCCCGATAGGGAGAAGCTCACACTGCCACAGCAGTGCTCACCAGCCATAAGCCCTGCATCTGATGCCCTTCCAAGGGGAGTGGCCGGTGGGATCAGGCTGAAACCGGCTTTCCAACATCCCCTGAGGAGTCCCGGATTGTGAGAGGTGCAGGCCAGGCTGAGGGACCCCACTGGTGCACAATCGGGCCAGGAAGGGACCACAGGAGGGCTCCAGGGCATGTCCGGCCCATCTGGCTCAATCCCGATCGGCCAGACCCCAGCAGCAAGCTAACCTACCAGTCGGAACATCTGTCCCCTGGTGGTCAGTGCACGTCATAGCAACTGGTCGACCAGTTGACTGTCTGCCCCCTGGTGGTCAGTGCAAGTCATAGAGAGCAGTTGAGCAGCCTTAGCATATCACACTTTGATTGGTTATTTGGTTGTTCTGCCATTTAGTCTATTTTATTATATAGGATATGCATTACCTATGGACACAGACTATAGGGTGGTGAAGGCTTGGAGTAGGGCACAAGCTGGGTGGAGGGAGACAATGTAGGGAAGCAGGGGGACAGCTGTACTACTCTCAATATTAAAGATTTTTTCATGTAAATTTAAAAATAAAATAAAAATACACAGTGAACATTTTTGTCATTATCTTTCACAAATTCATTTGCAATGCCTATAGTGTTTCCATTTATTGATATACCATAATTCAGTTAATTATTCCCTATTGTGGATATTTTGGTCAGTTATAATTGTTTGCTCTAATAAGCAATGCTAGAAAGGAATCCTTGTAATTAAATGATAATTTCTAATCTTTACCTAATAGAACCATAGTTCATAGACGTGAAGTGCTAGCATGAAAGTTGTAGAATTTTGGCAAAGTATTGCCAAATCACCTTCCAATAGTTGTACCACTTTAAATTTGAATGTGATGTATGTGTTCCTGTCCCTCCACCCAAATGGAGCATTAGTGTTAATGTTTTCCAATTGCCTTTTTGCGTTTATTTTTTATTAAGTTGTATATCCTTTATAATAAAAGGCTAATATGCAAATCAACTGAACAGTGGAATGACCTGTCGCTATGATGAGCACTGACCAGCAGGGGGCAGACGCTCAATGCAGGAGCTGCCCCCTAGTGGTCAGTACGCTCCCACAGGCTCATAGCTGGCGAGCGCAATCGTGGTGGTGGGAGCCTCTCCTGCCTCGCCTCTGCAGCAGCGCTAAGGACCCCTCAGGGGATGTCCAACTGCTGGCTTAGGACTGCGAGAGTGCACAGGCCAGGCTGAGAGACCCCCCTCCCCACCCCCAGTGCACGAATGTTGTGCACCAGGCCTCTGGTTTTTATTATAAATTTGTGTCCTCTGCTAATACCATTGGAGCTTCTGTGGTTTTAAGAGCTCCTTTAATCATCCAACAATGAAGAATTGAAATGAAGATGGAAGTTATGAGATATAGGTAACCACTTATAGCTCCAAGATCCCAGAGCAATAAGTGGCAGCACTGAGACTCTAACTCTGACTTTTCCATTCATTCACTCATTCATTCATTTCATTTATTCTTTTTGTTACATTCAAAAATACTGAGCTAAAGATCAACTCAGTTTTCACATTTACTATTAAATACTTTATTCTCCTCACCTATTTGAATTTCCAGAAAAATCCTGTAATAAACTCTTGTATGGACATATATCTGTTTCTAGAGATTCTAATCTGCCCCCTTAAGCAGCTTGTCTACTTGTTTCTATTCCAGTATATAGGAGACCCTTATTAACCTCTCTCATCACATGTGGTCAATCATGTGCTCTATGGGGGACAGAGGTTCTACCTGAGCTAATCAGAGCTCCCTACACCTCTGCTCTTAAGATATAAGTTGCCCTAACCGGTTTGGCTCAGTGGATAGAGCATCGGCCTGCAGACTGAAAGGTCCCAGGTTCGATTCTGGCCAAGGGCATGTACCTTGGTTGTGGGCACATCCCCAGTAGGAGGTGTGCAGAGCAGCTGATCGATGTTTCTCTCTCATCGATGTTTCTAACTCTCTATCCCTCTCCTTTCTTCTCTGTGAAAAATCAATAAAAAATAAAAAAAAGGTATAGGTCAAACATTGGCATGTGACCCAAGTTCGGCCCCACGGCTTTCATTTGAAGCAAATGAAGAAGCTTGCCCTGGGAATTTGTAATCTGGGTGTTGGGAGGAAATCAAGTTGGCACTGTTGATACTTGCCTTCCTGGACACAAGGAGGAAGCCCATTTGTAGAGGGGGGAGATCAGGGCCACACACAGAGAGGGGCTGAGGGAAAGGAAGAAACAATAAATCTCAGCAACGTGGAGTTTGATTCTGTCTACCTTTAGCCACACTGGTTTTTCTAGTTATGGGAACCAATGAATTCCCTTCTTTTTGGATTACACTGGTTTGGGTTTCTGCCTTAGTAAGTCAGGTCTAAGTGCTTCATGAATGATAAGTGAGCCATAATAACTTGAGCCAATAATAACATCTGGAAGAAAGTATCATCTCTTTTAATATTAGCCCCCAAAACTCTTCATCTAAATTTTCTTATCTATAAAGTAGAAGTCATAATATTATCTATCTTATAGGATTATTTATAGGTAAGGGAATAAATTATACATGAAATCTAAAAACACTATAAAGATGTGATGTGCCTGGCCAGTGTGGCTCAGTGGTTGAGCATTGACCTATGAACCAGGAAGTCAAGGTGTGAATCCCTGTCAAGGCACATGCTTGGGTTGTAGGCTCCATCCCCAGTAGGAGGCATGCAGGAAGCAGCCAATCAATGATTCTCTCTCATCTATAATTTAAAAAAGTAATATGCTAATTAGACCAGAGAGCCAAATGACCTTCCAGATGTCCTTCCAGATGAAGCCGCAGCAGTGGAGGCTGAGGCAGAGGCGGTTAGGGGCAATGAGGCAGGCAGACAGAGTGTTAGAGGTAATCCAGCAGGCAGGCAGGCGAGCAGTTAGGAGCCAGTGATACCGGATTGTGAGACAGATGTCCGACTGCCAGTTTACGCCCGATCCCACAGGAATTTCTTCGGGATCAGGCCTAAACCAGCAGTCGGACATTCCCAGAAGGGTCCCAGATTGTGAGAGGGTGCAGGCCAGGCTGAGGGACGCCCCCACCCCATGCATGAATTTCATGCACCGGGCCTCTAGTCATTAATATTTTTTTCCTCTCCCTCTTCCTTCCTTCCTGAAATCAATAAAAATATATATTTTTTTAAAGATGTAATATATTAATTTAGCCAATGGCATATTTATTTTTGTTAACTTTGTAGGTCTTATTTGAAAGAAATTACTTTCACATCTTTATCTGTGTTAAAGCTTCCTAATAGGTTCATTATGGGTCATAAATGTATTTTATAATTAGATTTCTGTAAGGTCAACCTTATTCAGAAGTATTAGAAAAGGATTTAACTTGTATTATCTCTTTCTATTCATGTAAAATTCACCACAGAAGAAAAATGATTGCTTTAGCACTTTTTCACATAAGCTTCCCAGTTCAAGAATTATCAATGCAGAAATGTCTCAGCTAAATAGCAATTTCAACTGTCAAATCAAACTAGATGATAAAAAAGCGTCAGTTTACTGCAAGGTGTCTAAGTGTTCAATGTGCACAAAGCCTTCAGCCCTAGCCATTTTTGCTCAGTGGATAGAGCATTGGCCTGCACACTGAAGGGTCTCAGGTTCGATTCCGGTCAAGGGCACATACTTCAGTTTCAGGCTTGATCCCTGGCCCCAGGTTGCCATGTGTGTGAAAGGCAGCCAATCGATGTGTCTCTCTCACATCGATGTTTCTCTCTGTGTGTCTCTCCCCGTCCCTTCCACTCTTTCTAAAAATTTATGGGACAATGGTGAGGATTAAAAAAACAAACAAACAAAAAAGATTGTCTTCATTCCCAAACTAGCTCTTTATAGTGGTCCACAGCCCTGAGCTCTGAAAGAATGGAACCCATAATTGGAAATGAGTGTTACCTTTCAGTTCCCCACATCTTAGGGAATAATTAATGTGTATGGAAAGGATTTCTCTGTGCTGATTGAAACATAGGTAGAAAACTGTTGAGGCTTTTGTGTCTATCATTTTATTTTAATGCCACCAGAAAAACTGGTTCGGGTTTATTCTCTTAAAAAAATAAAAAGTTTTGCTTGAGTTATACACAACATCTTGTTGAAGAATACCACGATATTTTAACAAGAATTTCTATCTTATTTTTATAGGTAAAAAACATGTAATCAATACTCTGAATATGGAATGCAATCCAAAAGCATCTTCATTTATGTCTCCTAATTCTATATAATAAAAGGCTAATCCGCATATCGACCGAATGACAGAACGACCAGTCGCTATGATGTGCACTGACCACCAGGGGGCAGACACTCAATGCAGGAGCTGCCCCCTGGTGGTCAGTGTGCTCCCACAGGGGGAGCACCGATCAGCCAGAAGCCAGGTTCATGGCTGGTGAGCACAGAGGCCATGGCAGGAGCCTCTCCCACTTCCAGGGCAGTGCTAAGGATGTCTAACTGATGGCTTAGGCCCGCTCCCTAAGCCGGCAGTTGGATATCCCCGAGGGCTATGGGACTGCAAAAGGGTGCAGGCCGGGCTGAGGGACACCCCTTGAGTGCACACATTTCATGCACCGGGCCTCTAGTATCCCTATAAAATGCATTCCATCCTCTCAGGGGGGTTGGATCCACAATGTCAAGTACACAGATAAAAGGTACGAAAGAGTCCCCAGCTTCAAGCCTTGCTGCTGCCTGTGTATATGCAGTTTTCTCTGCATGGTTTTGGTTTGTTTGTGTGCTTGCTTGTTTGCCTTAAATACAAGATTATATATTCTTATATATAATCCCTTTTAAAGCTTGAAATTACTTCCAGGAACGAAAATGAAGTTTATATTGTCATATTTGATAGAGGGAAACAAAACAGCTTTCATCTCCTCTGTGGCTGGTCATTAAGGAGGTGTAATTTGTCAATATCTGTGACTGGCCTGCTATATTCAGACTGAACAAATCTTTTTTTAACAACTATTACGTGTCTAGCACCATGTTCTCACTTATTTATCTCAATCGTGACAATAACTTTACCAGAGGAGTATTTTATCATCATTTTAAGGAAGTTGAGGTTTATTTTGTCCAAACAACCAGCACTGAGATTAACTTTATTTGTTCAAAGTCACACAACTAAAAATAGTCTAGATTTCAACTCAGGTCTTTCAAATCTATGATGGTTGCTCTCTTGACTCTCTTCCTTCTGACCCCTAAAATTGTGAATAGTTGAAAGGATCAAGGATGATATATATAATGAATCTCAGACATTATGCTGAGTAAAAAATATTCAGACCGAAAAAAAGTACATACAGTATGAATCATGTATATGAAATCCAAATACAGGCAAAACTGCTCTATGTGGACAGAAAGCAGACAGTGGTTGACAATTGTGGGAAGGCTTGTGGGACAGTGGAGGAAACTGACTAGAAGGAACACAAGAGAATTTTCCATAGGGCATGGAAATGCTCTACATTCTGTGACATGGATATAGGTAATTGTCAAATTCACTGCACTGGGCACGTTAAACCTGTGGGTTTCGTCATGTTATCATAATTCAATTTTTTTTTTAAGAGCATCATGTTTAAATGACTTAACATGGAGTATCAGGTAACTTTACTTCCCCAGTAGTCTTCAAATTTAAAATACAGCAATTTCTACTATGGAGTAGAAAACAAAAAATAATACATTTAATGTCAATAGTCTCTTTGGATACAACCTTGGGCATAGAAATTGTTTTAGTCAGTGAAGAGATTCAGGAAAAATGTGAATTACAAGACATCATCTCCAAAGACTCAGTTTTACCTAGGATCTGTGTTCATACAGTAATTATGGTATTAATGGTAATAAGCCTTTATTGAACACTTTTCTAGGCAGCAGACATCGAGTTAAATGCTTCACTACCTTTTCCCACGTCATCCACACAACTCAGTGACCTGGGTGCCCCCGCAGTCACCACCTCTGGCAGAGAAACTCCCCAGGGTCAGAGAAGAAAAGGGGACATGCAGACATGCTTAGGTGAGGGTTAGTTGCTATGTTTGAGAGTTCAGCAGTGATCTGACTAAAAGATCATTACCTCTTTTTATTTTTTTGGAAAAGATCAGACTCTTTGGGGGAAATTATATTTTGATGGTGTGTTATCTACTTAAATGCAAAGTTGACCTTCCCTTGATTCCAGTGCCATAAGGCTCACCCAGGCTGTGTGGGTGTGGAGAGCCTTTTCAGGCTTGAACTGGAAGCCAGAAGCAAAATAAAATAAAATAAAAATCCAGAAGCTGATCTAATGTGCTTTGTTTTGAGAATTAGTTTAAGGCACCCCATGTCTTTACAGTAATACATCGCAGCATAACTTGGCTGCCCATACACCGTGAAATAATTTTTAAATTTGTAGCCATGATTTTAATTAGGAAGAGGCATTACTTTCCCATTTGTTGGGCAGAGCAACTGGCTCAACTGACTAGAATGTGTCAGTGGCTGATGAAACAATTGCTATTATTTCAGGCTTCGATTAGGTGCTTGGAACGTTTGCTATTGGTTAAAGAAGGAAATGTCTGGTTTGGAACACTATAAATAACATTATTATACAATAAAACATCACTTTCTATAGCTGTGTGTTTTTTATCACTTCAAGAATTATGTATCTGCTAGAGGCCCAATGCATGAAATTTGTGCAAGAGTAGGCCTTCCTTCTCCCAGCTGCCGGCACTGGCTTACCGCTGGCACCCAGGACCCGGGCTTCCCTTGCAGCCCTGGCTTCATCTGGATGGTCATCTGGAAGGACATCCGGTAGGATGTCTGGTCTAATTAGCATATTACACTATTATTATTATAGACTAGAGGTTCAGTGTATGAAATTCATGCACGGGAAGGGTGTCCCTCAGCCCAGCCTGCACTGTCTCCAATCTGGGAACCTTTGGGGGATGAACGGGAAGCCAGAAGCAAAATAAAAGAAATTTAAGAAACCAGCAGTCGGATATTCCTCTCACAATCCGGGACTGCTGGCTCCTAACCACTGGCCTGCCTGCCTGCCTGCCTGCCTGATCACCCCCAACCACTCTGCTGCCAGCCTGATTGATGCCTAACTGCTCCCCTGATGGCCCAATTGCCCCCAAATGTCCTCCCCTACCAGCCCAATCACTCCCAACTGCCCTCCCCTGCCAGCCTGATCACCCCCAACTGCCCTCCCCTGCCAGCCTGATCTCACCCTCAACTGCCTTCCCCTGCCAGCCTAATCTCACCCCCAACTGCCCTCCCCTACAGGCCTGATCTTGCCCCCAACTGCCCTCCCCTGCCAACCTGGTCACCCCCAACTGCCCTCCCCTGCAGGCCTAGTTACCCCCAACTGCCCTCCCCTGATGGCCTGGTCACCCCCAACTGCCTTCCCCTGCAGGCCTGGTCACCCCTAACTGCCCTTCCCTGCAAGCCTTGTCACCCCCAACTACCCTCCCCTGCGGGCCTGGTCACCCCCAACTGCCCTCCCCTGCAGGCCTGGTCACCCCTAACTGCCCTTCCCTGCAAGCCTTGTCACCCCCAACTACCTTCACCTGCTGGCCTGATCTTGCCCCCAACTGCCTTTCCCTGCCAGCCTGATCTCGCCCCCAACTTCCCTCTCCTGCAGGACTGATCTCTCCCCCAACTGCCCTCCCCTGCCGACCCGGTCACCCCCAACTGCCCTCCCCTGCAGGCCTGATCACCCACAACTGCCATCCCCTTCAGGCCATCTTGTGGTGACCATCTTGTGGCAGCCATTTGTAATGATGTGGGTGGCCATCTTGTGACAACGTCACAAGGCCATCTTGTGGCGATGTCCCATGACATCACCTAGGCTTTTATTATATAGATTGTGGAAAAGCTACACTTTTTGAAGGACATTTATATTGCTGTATAGTGAAATGAACTCAAAGAAAGTTCTACTGCAGATATAGTGAAGGAAATTTTAAATTAATAAAAGCATTTTTCAATTTTTGAGAGGGGCTTGACTATCTATGTTCATTGCAGGGGTAAAATTACAGTGAGCAGCTTTATTCACTAATCACACTTATTCTTTCCCCGTCATGTTTTCAGCCATTTACCTCACTTTATAAGTATTTATTGACCACCTGCTATGTGCCAGGCATTGTGTTGGGTGTGGCAAAAATTCTGCTCTTGACCTAACTCTAGTCAGGCTCAGCTCAACCCTCAAGACCCTAACCTTTAGCTTTGCCCTTGACTGGTAAGAATCCTGCCAGGTCAGTTTATTGGAAATTCCCCCGCTCCCAATAGCTAATCAGATTCCTGATCCTCCCTCCTTCATATCTCATCACCCTGGCCTGCCTTCAGCAAGTTGAGCCAGTCTAGCAAGAATCTCCTAGCCTTGACTCCCTGATCCCTCCTGCTTCTGCAGATAAATTTCCTCTTGTCCTCATTGTATTCAGAGTTCATTCTGGTCTCTCCTCTATTGTACAACCCCACTATAGTAGTCTCCCTGAATAATGTCTGCCTTATCATCTTTAACCAGTGTCATGAATAACATTTTTCTTCAACAAGTGCTGGGAATACATGATAGAAGGAAAGTGTGAATCCTTGCATTTATAGTCCAGACAATAAATAATCACTTAATAATCGATGATCATTTTGCTAAGTGCCATAAAATAAACGTTCCAGGTGTTGCAAATCCATATAGGAGGGTTATCAAGTATGAGGAAGAGTGTTGCTGAAGAAGATCCGCTCTT
>NW_005871196.1:3092400-3094337 GCF_000147115.1 Myotis lucifugus
GAGGAAGAGTCAGGGAGGCGAGGAGGGCACAGAGAAGGTGTTTTGGGTGGAGGACATGGCAAGGGTCGTCTCTGAGACTGAGAGCTAACAGCGCAGAAAGGTCAAAGCTTGGGAAACAAGGGAGAGGTGAGTCATAATAAGCTAGAGAAGCAGGTGAGGGGGGAAATCACACCGCCCCCTTGCTGACCATATGAAAAATTTTGAATTTTATTCTAAGTGACTCAGAAGAGTGATATGCTCAGATTTGCTGTCTAAAAAAAATGATCTCACTACTCTGAAGAGAATAGGCAGTTGGAGGCCAGGTGAGTTGTTTGGCCAGGATGGCAGTGACCCGAAGACAAGGCTCATAGCAGGGCAGAGGAAAGGAGTAAATAGATTCAAATTGTAATTAGGTGACTTCCCGGGGGCTAGACCTGGTTACTGTCATAGAGGATGACAGAATTCGGCCAGTGACCAAGGTTTTACAAGGACATAAAGGAGGCAAGTGGATTTGAAGGAAGGTGGGTAATGGACTGCATTGGAATTCTACCACGGCTTAGAAGCGAAGCCCAGAAGTTGTAACCGGGCCAATATCCTATCTGCTTTCAGCCTCCAGATGTGAGCAGCAGAGTGAGAGCAATGATGGCCAGTGATAACAGGCAGTGAACAAAAGCCAACAGGTCCTTCTCAGGATGTCAGAGACAGGATCCAGGTTTGAGCTATGCCTGGAGCCAGTGCCCATCTTGGTCCCAGGGCCTCTCCCCCAGTGCCTTGGCAATGGGCCAAACGCTGGTACTTTTCTCTCCCAGCACATGCCTTGTGGGTCTGGTTACTTGACATACAGCTGCCTCTGGATCTCCCTGGCGTTTTGAGTTTGAAGGTTAAAATCTTAAACCATGTAACAGGAGTGTGGACAACTAGAGAGCTAAAGAAGGTCTGAGGAGACAAGAATTGGAAAAAACAAAAAGAGATCATGAGAAAATCATAAAAGATTTTTTCCAGAAATACCTCTCTCATGTTAAAGTTGTTTTAATATTTTTATTGAAATTTTTAGAGAGAGAGGAATGGAGAAAGAGAGAAAGACACATTGATGTGAGAGCAAAAATAAATAGGCTGCCCCCCACAACCCCTACCAGGGATTGACCCTGCAACCTGGGCATATGTCCTGACTGGGAATCAAACTTTGGGTGCATGGGATGAAACCCAACCAACTGAGCTACACTGGCCAGGGCATCTCATGTGTACATTTTTTTCTTGGGGGGGGAGGGGGAGAGGGGGAAATACAGTTATTAGTTCAGCAGCTTAGAAAAAAAATAATCAAAAAAGGTATCAGAGTCAGATTCCACTCCTGGGTGCCAGACTATGGCTCGCTGTCACCTCTCCGACCTGCTAGTCACTCTGCTTCAGCCGCACTAGCCTCCAAGTGTGCTCCTGCCTCAGGGCCTTTGCATTTGCAGTTCCTTCCTCTAGAGCAGTGGTTCTCAACCTTCCTAATGCTGCGACCCTTTAATACAGTTCCTCATGTTGTGGTGACCTCCAATTTCATTGTTACAAATTGAACATATTTAAAGCATAGTGATTAATCACAAAAACAATATGTAATTATATATGTGTTTTCAGATGGTCTTGGGCGACCCCTGTGAAGGCGCAGACCACAGGGTTGAGACCCCTGGCTTTGCAGGAATTCATAGGTTTACCCATTGAGGGGACCGGTAGGATAAGCTCCACTGAATACTAATATCCCATTTGTATTTGGGGGGTGGCCATTCCACTGTTGTTCTTATCTAAATCACCAAAAGAAGTATTATGAGGCCATTCTCCAATTTAAAAGTAAGATATTCAGCCCTTATGAAGAGAACCACAGTGGAATAGGCTAAATAAATTCTCTTTTTTTAAAGAATGCTCTCATTATCTCTATATATATAGAAAAAGCTAATAAGCCAACTCCTCCGAATTGC
>NW_005871196.1:3094437-3123069 GCF_000147115.1 Myotis lucifugus
TGCTACAAATATTCGCTGCTAGTATTAGTGGAGAGAAATGGTGCGCCTGTGTGTAAGGCGCGTAAGGAAAATGAATGCAACACGATTATAGTAATCAGTCATTAGCAAACATTGTAGTTTGTTATTAATAATTATGTATAACAGGATATTGTAAAAATTAAGTTACAAAATATTTATTAAAATGTTTCTTACATACCGTTATATTGGCTGGGCCGCAAAAATATTCACTGTGGGCCACGAGTTTGACATGCTTGCTCTAGAGCTCTTTCTCCTCAAACACCCACAGAGCATACTCTCACCTCCTTTGGTTCTTTGCTCAAATGTCTCCCTTTCAGTAAGTTTTTCTCTGTCTTAAATGATATATGCACACACCATCCCTCCCTGACTTCTGACAGCTCCATCCCTCTTGCTTTTTCTCATAGTAGTTATCCCCATCCTATGTAATAAAAGGCTAATATGCAAATCAACCGAATGACAGAATTACTGGTTGCTATGATGAGCACTGACCACCGGGGGCAGACGCTCAATGCAGGAGCTGCACCCTGGTGGTCAGTGTGCTCCCACAGGGGGAGCACCACTCAGCCAGAAGCCCTGAGCAGGGCTCACAGCTGGTGAGCACAGTGGCAGTGGCGGGAGCCTCTCCTGCTTCTGCAGCAGTGCTAAGGATGTCCAACTGACGGCTTAGGCCTGCTCCCCCTGAAGGCCTATGCCATCAGTTGGACATCCCTCGAGGGCTCCCGGAATGCGAGAGGGCACAGGCTGGGCTGAGGGACCCCACCCCCAACCCCCGAGTGCACAAATTTTGTGCACTGGGCCTCTAGTCTAACATAATTGTTTTTATCTCTTTGTTTGTTTACCTCCTTCCACCAAAATGCAAGCTCTATAAAAGGCAGTAATATTTGCTTTCTGTGTCTCTAGCTCTTGGAATAGGCACTCACAAAGTGTGCTCTCGGTCAATACTTATAGAATAAATGAATAATCTTTGAAGGCACAGGATGCTGTTGGAGTAGCTTTGAAACCAAAGCTGCCCGAAACTAAAGTTAGGCTGCGCAGGAGACCCTGAAATTTAGCACAGGATTAACAGCAACATTTGCTGGTTACTGGAAGGAGGTACCATATTGCTCTTAGACATGTGTGACATTTGAAAATTAATCTGTATGATGAAAGAGGAGGATAGAAGAATAGTCCTTATTTCTTGAGTATTTCCATTATTGAAGAACACTAGTGGTGTGGATCATCTACAGTGGTGGTTTAAAATTGAAATGTGGGGTTCGGGGTGCAGATTCTTCTTGTGGGTTCTTGTCCTATGAAGTTGAAAAATAAATTCATGGACTAACAGATTTCTTTAATAAGAATGTAGAAGTTTATTGGAAGCAGATACAAACTCCATCTGGGCAGGAGGATTCCCAAAGGGGGCCCCCTTGGGAAGGGGCCCCAAATGGGAAAAACCTGCTTGCTCTCTCTCTCTCTCTCTTTAATGGGAAAAAAAATCTAAATAATCTGAAACTACTGAATCTCTTTGTCTCTGGTTTATAAAGGCTGTAGTTCTTTATCTGAACATGACATTTTCTAATTGGTCCCTTTCCTTAATTTGGGATCCTCGTGCTTTCCTCACTGATCATTCTGCTACGTAATATTAGTTTCAAAGCTCAAAGCCCACGTGGTGCCCCCCTCTTCCTCCCCCCTTATCTTGCAGCATTCCTCTATCCTCTGTAAAAATGTTTCCTTCTTCTCGATATCCTGTGACTTTTCTTTACTTCTGTGAATGTATGCTTTCCTCCCTCCTTATCCTGTGGCATTTCTCTATCCTCTGTACAAGTAATATAAGCATTTTGGTGTCTCCAAGCCCCCATCTATGCATTCCTCTCCCATGGACCTTCTCTCAGGTGTCCTGGCCGGAGATGTTTTATTACCCCTTATGGCTCTCCTAGCTGATCAGATCAGAGCTGCTTTTAATTACTCAAGCCAGAAATACCTCCATCCTTCCTAGACACCCCCCTTCCTGTCTACCTAATTAAGCTAGCTAACTAACCCTTATCAAAATCACCACAGAAAAGTATTTTACACATATGCATAACTGTATGCCTGTGTACATATACACACACATGTATGCGTATAATGTGTTCTGGTCAATGTATGTCAGACTTACTTTGCAAGTCCAGTTTTCCTGGAATTGCTACTAAAATGAGTTTCTTTTCCTCAATACAACCCACTGTCTACTGGATGCCTAAATGCAGTTAGATACCATGGATAATCAATAGTAAACTATGTCAGTCATGTCTAATGTGGCCAGTCTGTAAGTTCTGTATCCCGATGGAACCACTTATTTCTGAGCTGGTCCTCCAAAGGATGCATATATTGGCCCCTCCAGGTAAAAGGGGGTGCCTTAATGCTAGTTAGGCTCCTATGTGAAGCTCAGGTCTGGTCTCTTGCTCAAGTCTGAACAACATGAAAATCTCAGTTGCTGCTATTCTTTGGGGTCAAAGAAAGTCTGGTCAAGTGTCTAACTAGCTCTCTTCTGTTTAGCTGGCCCTCTTCCTCTTCCTCACTAAAGATAGTTGAGAACAGAAGCAGCCCCTGAGCTTCACCAGGGTCTCTTGACAATCAAAGAATAAAGGAAAGTCCTAAATAGGGACATTCAGAGCTCCACTTGATCACTTCACCTCGTGAGAGAAAAGAGCACATTGACAATAAAATCAAAACTTGAAAGAGAATTAGCCTCCTTTGCCCCTCCACCAAAGGTTCTATGCCTTCTGCTATGTGGGTCCTACTGAATATTGTTAAGATTTCTGACTTGTCCTTGCTCATGTGAGAGTCCCCTCCTGGCAACTGGAGTGAGATGTTTTAAAAGCTGGAAATTTGTGTTCCGTTCATCCATTTTGCTCCAGAAGAGGGATGTGAGTGAATCTTCTGGTTCTTCCTGCCTGGAGTTTATCCAGCTTGAGTAGGGAATACTAATTCTCATAAGAGAGAGACCTGTACAGCTTCCTCTAGAATAGTAACTCTTAACTCATTTTCAAGGTGGGACCTATTTGGGAATCTGATGGAAACCATGGACTCTTTCTGAAAAAGAAGAAGAAGAGGAAGAAAGAAGAAGAAGAAGGAGAAGGAGAAGAAGAAGAAGAAGAAGAAGAAGAAGAAGAAGAAGAAGAAGAAGAAAAGAGGAGGAGGAGGAGGAGGAGGAGGAGAAGAAGAAGAAGAAGAAGAAGAAGAAGAAGAAGAAGAAGAAGAAACAAAATTTTCATGCAATGTTAGAAGTCTCACAGGTTCCTTGAAAATCATGAACATTCATGAACATTCTAATACTCATGTTGTCAGGGTTTACATGTTAAGGTCTTGATCTTGACATTAACCAACTATAACTGGGCAAATCACTCTTTCTTGATTTGATTTTGGGACCTGTCAAACATAGAGGGATGGTCTTTTCCACTTTAACACCTTTGGTCATATAATTATTTTGGTATCAAAGAGATTACTGCTTTGAATAAAGGAAGCAGAGAGACCTCTCTTTTTATTATTATTTTGGAGTAAACAGCCTGTGCTCTCAGCTAATGCTGGATGAGGATGAGGTGAGCAGATGGATAATTTCAGGTGGGTGCTGGAAATAGAAAATTCCTAGCGGGCATTAGTCTTCTGGCAACCCCTCCTTACAAAGTCAGATGATGTCAGTCATACAGACAAGGCTGAGTACTTTTTATTTTCTTTACATTGTAGTGACAAGGAGATCAGCAATCAACATCATTTTAATTATTGAAGGGTTCCTGGGGAGAGGGCTGGTCTCAGTGAGTACTCAGCAGGACAGCGTAATGATCGACACCTCCTCGGCAGTTGGCTGAGTTCTGTATTGACTGGGTAGCAATCGGCTGCATGCAGCTGGCTGGGATAGATTAGAATGATGAGCACAGAACTAATCACTGAGAGAGATACATGCCATCCTATCTGTGCCCTTTAAAACCACCCAGTCACATCTGTCATTCTGAAATCCTGTTATGCCCAGGGAATGCTTTATATGCAGGCTAGTTTGTGTTTCAAAGGGGGTATTTGACACAGCTAGAGAGACCTTATTCTACAGCTACAGATCTGCATTTCTTGATAAAGCACCTAATTCAATCAGATGTTTTAAAAGCTGAAAATTTGTGTTCCATTCATCCATTTTGCTCCAGAAGAGGGATGTGAGTGAATCTTCTGGTTCCTCCTGCCTGGCGTTTATCCAGCTTGAGTAGGGAATACTAATTCTCATAAGAGAGAGACCTGTACAGAGGAGTCAATTCATGTTTTAAAATGAGAATTCTAACAGTACTCAGGGACACTGTGGCAAAAGAGGCCAGGGAGAATCTAAATGGACCAGTCAGCTAGCCCTATATCAAGAAAGGTTATGAAGGGACAAAAATTTGGAAAGCAAGATATAAATAATAACTCATAGAAATGCAAGTCAAATAGACAAGAACGTCATGAGAAGGAGACTGAAATTCACTAGTGGTCAGAGAAATGCAAATTAAAAAAATAAGATATTTTATACCCATAAGGCTGGCAACAATAATGTCAAAAAGAGCTATAATATTTAGCACTGGTTGCGATCTGAACAACAGGGATCTTCCCTAATGCCAGTGGAAATGTAGTGCTATGATCTTTTTGGAAAGCAATCTGACCACCTCCTGTTACAATTATAATTACACGTTTTTTGACCAAGCAACCTTGCTTTGGGATATGCCATAGGAACAAATATATCTAAGAATATTTATTGCATTTTAATGATGAAAACCTGGAAACAAAGTAAGTCTATCAGTAAGAAAATGACTGAAAACATATTACATAGGAACCACAGATGTGCAGTTTTGAAAACAATGCCTTGGGATTATACCAACTAATTTGGTGATATTTCCAGTTATTCGTGAGGAAGAAATGCACATTCAATAAAGTGTGTATAGTATTATTCCTTTTTTGTTGTTGTGAAACACATGATGACACAGATCCTACATATGTGTTTATGTGTGGATGTGCATGTGACACTATGTTTACACTGCATGGGAAAAACTATGGAAGGAATCAAATTTGTTGTTAAAATGCACTAAGAAGCTTATTTGATATAATCACATTAATGAATTTATGCAAAAGTATATGTGTAACCATATAAGTGAAATACAGTATTCTAAGAGAGACAGGGAGGTGAGTAGTACAGCTGCAGATGTCTAGTGAAAAGAAGCAAATTAAACAACATGCAACAGACTGATGTATTTCAGAAGGGGAGCAGGGGAGATGAGAAGAGATTAAACAAAGAATTTATATGTATACTAGAGGCCCAGTGCACGAATTCGTGCACGGGTGGGTCCCTCAGCCTGGCCAGTGATCGGGGCCAATCAGTAGGGCTGACCTGCCAGGGGGAGGGACAGTGGGAGATTGGCCTCAGCAGCAAGCTAACCAACAGCCGATTCTGGGAGGAATTGGGCTCCCTCCTCCCTCCTATCTGGGTCTGGGGTGCAGGTGAACCAGATTTGGGGCTGTCAGAGCCCCAGCAGCAAGGTCTGGGTCAGTGCACGTCATAGCTACTGGCCAGTCATCTGGTCGTTCCGGTCATTCGGTCATAATGGTCACTTAGGCTTTTATATATATAGACTAGGGGCTCAGTGCATGGGTTCGTGCACCTTGAAAGGTACTGTGGACTGTGAGGCTGCTATAGTCACATGGGCAGGTCTTGGCCCATCCTCTGCACACTCACCCGGCCCCTCCCAGATGGCCCCCAGTCCCCTGTCTGCCTGCAACCCCACTCCCGCCGCCGCTGCTCCCACGTGCTGGCAGCTGATGGTGCAGAGTGATTGGGGCCAGCACCAGCAGTGGGTGTGAGCGGGGCTGGTGCCGTCAGCGGGTGTAAGCTGCAGCTGCTGCCCCGATTGCCCCTCAGGAGCCGGGGGAGGTGGAGAAGCCCTCAGGGGCGATCAGGGCTGGCAGCCACTGCTCACACCTGCTGATGGCACCAAGTGATTGGGACCGGCACCGGGCACTGACAGCAGGTGCAAGTGGTGGCTCCAGCGTCAGCTGCGGGTGCAAGCGGGGCATGTGGGAACAAAGAATTTTTAGTAACCACCAGAGGCTCACCCCAATGATAGCGACCAGTGCCCCGCCTTGGTCTGGCACCCCCACTCACCTGCTCCACCATCCTGCCACAGCCAATGCCCACCATGTTCCGTGCACGCCCCCTGGTAGTCAGCACACGTCATAGCAACCAGTTGTTCAGTTGTTCCGGTTGTTAAGCCGTTCAGTCTATTTGCATATTAGCCTTTTTAGTATATAGGATATGCATAGTCCATGGAAAAACAATAGAGCCAGAGGGCCTGGGAGGGAGCTAGGTGGAAGCGGTTAACGGGGTGGGGGGGCGGGGAGGGACATTTGTAATGCTTTCAACAATAAAGTTTTTTTAATGCAAAAGAAAAAAAGAAGCACACTTAAACAACAAAGTGTGTCTTAGTCCTTTGGGGCTGAGATCACAAATTACCATAGACTGGGTGGCTTATAAACACAAATGTTTTTCTTACAGTTCTGGAGGCTGGGAAGTTTGAGGTCAAGTTTGTTGTCTGGTAAGGACCTGCTTCTCCGTTCACAGATGGTCAATTTCTTGTTGTGTCCTCACATGGCAGAAGGGACAAGAGAGCCCTCTGGAGGCTCTAATAAGGGCACTAATTCCATTCATGGAGGCTTTACCCTCATGACCTAATCACCTTCCAAAAGCTCCACCTCCTTCCCAGCGCCATCACTGTTCCACTCATGAATTCGAGGGGAACACAAGTGCAATGACTAATTTAAGAGTGTTAGACTTTCCCAAAAGTAGAGGGAAGCTGAAAACCCAGGTGCTCCTGGCCATCTGCTGTGGAGTCGTGACTCGGGAAGTGAGAGGCATGACTGAGGAAGTGAGGAATGGGAAAATACACCTTGCCTATTTCAGCAGTCAAATCTAATCACATCACCCCCTCCAATTGACACCTTCAATGGCTCTTCATTATCCAAAAGAAAAAGTTCAAGCTTACCCATATCCCTTTGCAATGGATGCTAGCCTAGCTTTCCAGCCTCCTCTCCCCAGCACACGAAACTTCTCACTCTTCCCTGAACACACTGTACTCTTCCGTATCCCTTTGCCATCATAAATGTTCCACCCTCTTCAAACGTCCCTTGAGAGCCATCAAGAGCCATATCAGTGCTACCCTCACTATGAAGTCACCCATGCATTATACTGCATGCATCTTTTTTTTGAATTTTTTAAAAAATATATTTTATGGATTTTTTACAGAGAGGAAGGGAGAGGGATAGAGAGTTAGAAACATCAGTCAGCTGCCTCCTGCACACCCCTACTGGGAATGTGCCCGCAACCAAGGTACATGCCCTTGACTGGAATTGAACCTGGGACCCTTCAGTCCGCAGGCCGACACTCTATCCACTGAGCCAAACAGGTCAGGGCTGCATGCATCTTAAGTACTCTAACATTTTGGAGTCTCTATTCCCTTAAATGATTTTACTTTTGCTTACAAAGTAATACTTTATAAATGTTTAGGAAAAGTACATAGGCAAATAGCGATAAATATTGTGAACATTTTTGGTCTTGTACCTTTTAAGTTTTCTTATCTACACATGCATGCTCTTTAGAAAAATGGGGCCATATTATAAGTATGACTTTGTGATTTTTTCACTCAAAAGTGTGGAATATTTCCATTACATCAAATATTCTTTGCAATAAAATATTTAATGATTGTATAGTATTCCATTGTAGAGCTGAGTCAACTCTACATAAAGACATAAATACATAAAATTACCTATCTTATACTGTTGAATATTTAGCAATCTCCCATTGTTCTCAATTTTATTAATATGCACAATAATGTGATACCTATTGTACTTAAATGTTTGCACACATTCTTACTTCCTTCTTCAGAACAAATGACTAAAGGTGGAAGTCCTGGGTCAATAGAATTTATTGTAATAATATTTTTAATATTTGGATTTGAGAGAGTTTATTTCCTATATCCTTGGCATAAACTTTTGCCAATAATTTATGGCTTCATTTTTTATATCTAAAAGTTTATTCATCTGGAATTCATCTGGCTTATAATGTGTGTCGCAGAGGTATTCTCCAATATTCATACTTATTTTCTCTAAAACAGAAGTAAAAGACCAAGTCTGGGCAATGTGTTTGGCCACTCAGAACAAAGATAAATTTCTCAGTCTCTTTTTGCAGCTATGATCTGCCCAATTGAATGTGAATGGAAGTGATTTATGCAATTTCTGGGTTTTGTTCTTAAAGAAAGGACCCCTTTCCTCTCTGTATCACCCATCGTGCTGCTTACAACATGTTTATGTAACATCCTAGAACATTCAAAAGTGCACACTTTAGTGATGGTGGAACAACCATGAAAAAGTGTATTAGAGCCACCAATGCACTCCACCAGGACTGTGAAATGAGAGAGTAATAACTGTTTGTCAATGGGTTTTCTAGATTTCTGTTCCATAGGGCATATCTATATCCTAAATAATTAGAGTAAATTGAGGGTATAACTTTAATTTTATAAAAGTGTTTAATCCTTTGTCACCCTGAAATGTACTGAATAATCCATTCTTGCTCCTAGTAATTTATACCACTCACTTGTATATCCTGGATATGTTTCTGAACATTTTCTTTAGTTCCAAGGATATGGGTATGTAAGAATCCACTCCAATATCATTGTGTTTCAGTTCTTTTCCTTTAGTGCAGTCAGTGCTGTGGGACACCACCAAGGTTCCCCTTCAAGATGAGGGCGTTAATTTCCCTTCACACCCCAAGGACTACTGCCTGCTAAAGGGAGTTGCCTCCCCCAAGGTAAACTGCTCCCCTCCCCCAAGGACAGCTTGAACCCCATGCTTGGCTGATGAAGGAGTAGAAGATCAGATCCCCTTGCCTTAATTTTGGCAACTCTGAGGGGCCATCTTGGTCCCTGGAGGGAAGACGCATCACCTGTCAATGCCTGCCTCTGCCCAATCTTGCTTTTTACTCTCTCACAGGTGTTGATCCTAAGGATACATCCTAATAAACTTCCTACATACAATTCTCCACCTCAGAGTCCATTTCCCAGGGAACACAATTTAATACAATAATATATTAGTAAAGCAAATTCTACCTCTATACTTTCCATTTTAAAGAGCAAATTCTACCTCTATAGTCTCCATTTTCAAGAATTTCTTGACTTTTTATGTATATTTTCCAAATAAATTTTCAGATTTGTGGCTGTCCTTTTATATTTTATTTCTCTCTCATTTTATCTATCTTTTTTTTCTGTAGCCTGTTCTCGCCTTGTGAATTTTTGCTTGTAACTCTTAGAGATCATGTCTTTTTGTTGTTGTTGTTCTGAGGATGTCAATTAATTGTAGTTTTCTTCTGAGGTCTCTGCTAGCTCATTTGTGACTCTCAATCTTCTTGATACTGTTTTCTTTTCTTTTTTAAAAAAATCATTTATACACTACATGTCGGTTTCATTTTCTTCACCCATACTCAAAGAAATGTATACATACCCTATGTTTACCAATAAATGCGATGTATAAATTACAAGTGGAACCACCGCTCATTTGATGGGTTCATCTCCTTTTCAGCTCTCTACAAGAGAGTAAATGGATGCGTTCTCTTTTTTTTATTATTGTCTAAAGTTTTACATATGTCTTCTTTTACCCCAATTGACTCCCCCCCCCCTAAGCCATTCCCACCCCAGGCAAGCCCCCACCGCCCCAGTGTCTGTGTCCATTGGTCATGCCAATATGCATGCATACAAGTCCTTTGGTTGCTCTCTAACCCCCTCCCCTACCATTTGTCTCTGGATCTATGTCTCTGGATCTATTCTTGTTCATCAAATTATGTGGATCATTATATCCCACATATGAGTGAGAGCATGTGGTATTTATCTTTCTCCGACTGGCTTATTTTGCTTAGAAATTTTCAGTAAATAGGCAATTTCTCCTACCTCCTCTATCTGGACCTCTGTTACTCCAATGGAGGAAATGTCTCAGAAGGATGTTGTGTGGCCCACCCCACTATGTACACACACATACAAACTGCACTTATTTAACTACTGTGAATGGTGCTTGTTAGAATGGAATATACTACTCTGTGCCCCCGACTCCTATGAGGAGTTCAGACCTTTCCTCCAGTGTCAGCACTGCTGTTTTCTGGGTCACCAGCATTGCCAACGGGAGGACTTTCTTCTGGAGTCCGAATTCATGTCTCTGTGGAATTCATGCCTCCTCTCCCCACCCAACTCCTTCCATGAGAGAAAAAGACTCTTGCTTTAGTGTAGAGTACCTGTTATGTTGGGGAGATTAAGATTAAAATAGGCAGTTCGTTTAGGGCACAGTTTCTATAGATGTTCAGAATTATTTTTAAGATAAATAAACACCATGGTACTGCCATGTATACTCAATTCCCATCTCCCTCATTCTCTAAAACTATCATTCAGTGTATGAATAGCTAAATGATGAAAATATAAATATCAGGTTTATGCCTGTCACTTGAAGGGAATGAGAGAAAGCTGGTCCCAGTCAATGTTATCCCTGTATTTATTCTTTTTCCCTTTACTTTGTACAACTTTTGTAAGATGGACGGAGACAGACAGGAGGTAATGACAATACAAGTAGTTTGGGGAGATGTAACAACCAAGGGCCATACATTAAAGCTTGCCTCTTAATTTCCTGTGGAATAATCACTACAAAAAGAGGGGCCTGAGGAAACTTTTGAAGGTGATGGATATATTTATTAGCTTGACCATGGTGAGGGTTTCATGGGTGTTTGCATTTGTCTAAACTCATAAAACTGTATACATTAAATATGCAGTTTTTGTATATCAATTTTACCTCAATAAAGCTGTCTAAAATGGAAAATTATAGAGGAAGTTGGAAATGAGCTCAAATTATAAACTGCATTCATTCTTTTGTTGAGCAAACATTTATTAAGCACCGCCCACTCCTGCCAGCACCATGCTAGATGTTATACAACAATGGGAAGCAAGGCAGACACCATCCCTGACCCTGAACACCTATCAGAGCATAGAGAAGACACAATAAGCACTAACAATAATGGGCAATGATAGGGAAGTTTGGCACCATGGAAACGGGAACAGGGCGATCCTGGCCTGGGAGGGGGTCAGGACTGTAATTCATGAATCAGAGACTGACTCACACAGCTATCAGTGACAGGCAGGCAACCTCCACAGACTGCAGCTTGAGGGGGAAAAATCAATTTTCTTTTCTACCACCATTTTATTCACATGTCATCAGCATCCCCTCCTTCCTAAAGGCAGTCCCTTTTTAGAGGCTCCAAACATGGTGATTAAACAAAGGGCGAGCAAAGCGTTAGAGATGGTTTCATTTTATATAAATGCCAAATTTTCTGCCTCAGTAAGATTGCAGCTGTGACAAGAATTAGGCTGCTTTCTGTGTCATATATTTTCCAAAGCACCATGCCAAAAAATATTAATACATCAGGGAAATGAAACAAATAGATTCAATTATTTTAAAACCATGTGAGCAGACCATTTTTATAATAAAATAAATAATACAACATATTGAATAAGCAAAGAAAATTATATTGCTCACATAAAGTGGAGAAGGGTTCTCTGGTTAAATCTGTGAGCACATGAAGAACTGAGTCCTAAATTTAGTCTTCTATTCTGTACAGGATTCTGAATGGAAGTTAGATTAATTGGCATGTAATGAGTCTGACATCATTTTCTAAATAATAGTCATCCAACAACATTTTTGGAAATTTATAAATTGCAATTCTATGAATCACAATTTAAAAAATAACTACTAATAAGCATTTTATAGTCATTAAAAATAACTACTAATAGTCTCTGGGATATGAGGTTTATGGGGTAAGAGACTGCTTATGAGGTATGACTAAATCACAAATGTTAGCCAATGATGAAATTATCAGATTCATATCAGAATTAATCAGCATGAGCTGAATAATGTTTAGTCATAGACTAGACACAGATCAGTAAATTAACACCAGGTTGGCAATTAGCAGTTTCCTGGGTACACACTTCTAAATGCAGCACAAAAAAACCCTTTAGTATTCTGCTTCATGTGTTCTTTCATCTCATGTTTTGACTTTAGTCAGAGGGATTGATGTTTGCTGCAAAAAGCCTGGTGTCAGCAGATCTATATCCCAGCCTCAGTGCCACTAGAAGTTAACTGTTTGACCTTAAAAAAATTTAAATGAAGATACTTTATAAAGCTAGGTTGTGAGAGAAACAAAACAAGATCGTAAATGTAAAAGTGTACTGAAAAATTTTAATGAACACAATATAAAACATCCAAATAGTCTTTACATAAATACAATGACATATCATAATGACAATGTGAACTAAATTATCACTTAAGAAACATCAAAAAGAGCCTTGAACTAAATTATCACTGTCAATAGAATCCTCATTTATAAACCGATAAAAGCCAGTAAGATTTTATATATATTTGTTTGTATATGTGTGTTTTAAGTGGGGGAGACACAAACTAGGTATTATAAATTATTCATATATAACAAAATGATCTATGTCATATATACATATAGTTTTTTGAAATTCAAAACCATGCAAAGAAGGTAATGATCAGTAATTTATTTGAATGTCTAGTACATGTGTCATTTCTCCAAATAAAAAATCAATAAAGAAGGCCGATAAACAGGCTTCTCACGTGAGGGCAGAAGAGCGAGATGCATGGAGATGCTTTGTTTCCGAAATCTCTAGCCTGGAATAAATTACAACGTCATGAGCCAAAGTCACCCGCAATTAATTATAATTGTAAACTGCAGTTGGGAGAGGTGAAAGGAACCTGAAACAACATCAAAATATACAAACCAAAAATAAGGTTTACATATTTTTGGCAAGTGGATTTAATTTTAATAATAGTTTTAAATCTAAAACCTTGTAGAAATTCTTTAAGTTGCTTTAAATATGTTGTCTTTAGAGAATATACAGTCTGTATTAATATTTAGCATAATTTTTCTTGTGTTCCTCAACAGAGAAACCTCATACATTATCACTACAGAGCAAAATGTTTCTCAAACTAGCCATAAATGTTCTCTTTTGCTGGCCTCAAATGCCTGTACTGCTGAGAGATACCTACACTTATAGAAGACTAATCACATTAAAATGATACATATCTTCATACTATGTTTATTTCTCAGATTATTTGGGAGTTATTTTGTGTGATGATGCAATTTCTCAGTTTTTAGCAAAAACATCATGATAGGACTTCCAGTCCTGATGAGATGGCATAGACCTATTTCTCCCTACTCCTCCTCCCAAGCACATCAATTAACTCTGGAAATAATGCAAGAGATGACCAAGAATTTTCCGAGTTGTGGTAAGGAGAGGTTGAGCTGGTCTGGAACTCCAGGATGAGAGAAACAACACAGTGATCGGGTGTCTCATCCCCCACAACCCAACAGAGGAAAGCAATCAAGACCCATTACTTATTAACCCCCAACCTGGCAACAAAATGCAGCTCAGGTGGGCTCATTCCTTCTCTGGATTATATGGAAAACCCGCTGGACAGCATCAGTGAGCCCAACACCACCAGCAAGGCAAACCAATTGGGAGCCCCACCAACAGTAAGAGGCAGGGGAAGTGTTCTCTTTTGCTGGCTTCAAATGCCTGCACTGCTGAGAGATACTGAGGCAGAGAAACAGAGCCAGCAGAAGAGGCTCACTTAACATGGGAGGCCTAGTCTGGGAAGCTTCATTCATCTTGTGATTCCCACAGATCTAATACTCCTGATATTCCTTCCCCTACCTGGAGCCACCAACGGCAGCAGGTGGAATCAGCTAGAAGAACTCAGCCATAGCAAATGTCCTGGCCCACTTTCCAGAAGGCACCAGGATGGGTGAGTGGGTGGAGCCAGCTAGAAAGACGAAACAATCATAAGCAGCCAACGTGAAAAGACTCTTTGACCCTACGGGTTTTTGTGTCCAGTGACACCAAGGAAGCCAGAGAACACCAGCTGGGGATCTCAACACAGCATTCCCCTCAGAAAAATACCAGAAGCCTGGCCTGGGAAAATACTTTCTGTCCTCACAGGCAGCACCTGCAGTGGCCAGAGGGAGTTCCAGCAAATCAAAAGAACACTACAAATGCTTTGAACACTAAACAGCCATAATGTTTCTCAAACTAGCCATAAATGTTCTCTTTTGCTGGCCTCAAATGCCTGCACTGCTGAGAGATACCTACACTTATAGAAGACTAATCACATTAAAATGATACATATCTTCATACTATGTAACCACAGCCCACAAAAGTAGGCCAAGATTTGAATGCTAAACCTAAACAGGGAGACTTCCTATTAATATATAAGATGTAATCAGGATCCACAGGTCCTAAAGCATTAGATAAATTGTTCAGGATACAATAGAAAATAATCTATTGTGTCAAGAACCAAGAAAAACATACCTTGAATGAGAAAATACTACCCACTGACCCCAATATGGGAATGAATTCGATGTTGAAATTCTGACAAGAATTTTCAAGCATCCATCATAAAATGTTCCAACAATTATAAAATCTCTTAAGACAAATGGAAAAATAGAAAACCTCAGAAAAGAAATAAACCAAATTCAAATTATAGAATCAAAAAAACAATATCAGAAATTTTTAAAAAATCACTGGATGGGCTCAGTTGTACAGTGGAAAAGACAAAGACTAGAATAAGTAACTTGAGTGCAGATCAATAGAATCCCCCTTATCTGAGCAACACAGAGAAAATACACTGAAAAAATTGAATGCCTCAAGGAGCAGTGGGACAATAACAAAAGGTCCAACATGTGTATCATCAGAGACCTAGAAGGATGAAAAAAACAATGAGACTGAAAGAAGATTGACAAAGCAATGGCTACATATATCCCAAACTTCACAAACCTACAGATCAAAAAAGCCAAGTGAACAAACTGCAAATATAATTCAAAGATATGCACACCAACACATTTAATAGTTAAACTGTAGAAACTAAGGACAAAAATAAAAATTTTAAAATCAGACAGAGAGAAATAAATTGGGGAACATCAATTCAAATGATAGGAGATTTCTTATCTGAAACATGGAGGCCAGAAGGAAGTGGCACAAGTGCTGGGGGAAAACACGTCAAATTCTATATCTCATGAAACTAACTTTAAGAATGAAGGGGAGCCCTCGCTGGTTTGGCTCAGTGGATAGAGCGTCGGCCTGCAGACTGAAGGGTCCTGAGTTCGATTCTGGTCAAGGGCAAGTGCTCGGGTTGCAGGCTCAATCCCCAGTGGGGCCATGCAGCTGGAGGTCAATTGGTGATTCTCTCTCATCATTGATGTTTCTATCTCTCTCTCTCCCTCTTTCTTCCTCTCTGAAATCAATATTAAAAAAAAAAGAATGAAGGGGAAATAACATTCTCAGATAAGAGAAACCTAAAGAATTTATTGCTAGTAAACCTCTCTTAAAAGAATGCCTAAAGAAAATTCTTCTAACAGGTAGATAGGAGATGAAAAAAGAAAAAATCTTGGAGCATCAAAAAGGAAGATAAGCTAGGCTTGTGTGGCTCAGTGGTTGAGTGTCAGCCTATGAACCAGGAGGTCATGGTTCCATTCCTGGTCAGGCTACATGCCTGGGTTGTGGACTCAAACCCCAGTAGGGAGCATGCAGAAGGCAGTCAAATGATTCTCTCTCATCATTGATGTTTCTATCTCTCTCTCCTTTTCTCCCTTCTTCTCTGAAATAAATAAAAATATATTTTTTAAAAAAGAATAAAAATAAAACAAAAAGCCAAAATATGAGCACATGAAATATATTGTCCTTTTCCTCATAAGTGGTATAAATCATATTTGACTTTTAACATTATTGGCTACTAAAGACAATGATATTTAAAAGTGGAGAGGAAAATGTAAGGGAGGTTCTATACTTCCTCCAAAGTGTAAAATATATATATATATATATATATATATATATATATATATATATATATATATATGGATATACCAAGAGCAAGAACTATAAAAACTATACAAAAAGGTATTTTTAAACTATATGTAGTAACTTCTTATTTCCAGTTCCATGTATAAAGATTTTGGAAGTCACCACTCCATCCTAGGAACAAGTGAAAACTAAACAGACTGAAAAATCAACAACTCTTCCAGGATCCAGGAAGACACAGGGCAACTGGTGCCCCCAAGATTGAAGAGACAGCCAGGCAGTTACAGAGAGCCTCTAACTTACTGGAGCAGAGACTCACAAGCAGGATCTGCTGTGGAACCAGGGCTGGAATAGAATTAGCTAAACTATACTTGACAGATTACTGGAAGCTCCATATGGACAACTCCCAGAATAAAAACTCGAGGAAGGCCCACTCTTAGGGAGGCCCACAATTTTATGAGATTTACCTCCAGAAGCTCAACCAGGTTGTCACAGGAAATACTGGGGAAATCCCGTGTTTCTAGCAAGGAGAGGGAAAGAGAATCATTTTTATATATGCCAGAGCACTCTCTTCTTCTTAACAAGGTCACTCTCAGGAGAAACTAGTTAACTAGAACTTACTTTTGGAGTGCAAACAGAGTCTAACTGTCCTGGGGAAGGGACACACCCAACTCCAGCTCACTCTAGCCACTTAACAGAGAGAAAAGAACTGAGAAACACTTCTTAAGTTCACACTCCAAAGGTATAGACTCACCAAAACCTAAGACTTAAGCATTAAACTACATATAGTTCACTTCCTCTCCTCCCACACCTTACCACCATATTACTAAAGGTCTATTTACAGGTGTTCCCTTTTACCTTATATACTATATCTACTTATCTAGAAAAAGATCACAAAGCCAAAAAAAGATAACTAAAAGGCAAAAAAAAAAAAAAACAAACAAACCCACACATAATTTGAATAGACAAGAGAAAGTATCAGAAGCAGACATGGCAGGAATGCTGGAATTATAACCCCAGGAATTTAAAACAACTTTAATTAATATGCTAAGGGCTCTAAAAGATAAAGTAGACAGCATGCAAGAACACTTGAGCAATATAAGCAGAAAGATAAAAATTCTAAGAAAGAACTGAATGCTAGAGATCAAAAACACTGTACTGGAAATAAAATAAAAAATGCCTTTGATGTGATTAATCAACTGGACCTGGCTGAGGAAAGAATCTCTGAGCTTGAGGATATCTCAATAGAAACCTCCAAAACTAATAAGCAAACAGAAAAATGATAGAAAAAAAAAACACAACAAAATATCCAAGGACTGTGAGACAACTACAAAAGGTATAACATACATGTAATGAAAATACCAGAAGGAGAAGAAAGACAAAAAGGAACAGAAGAAATATTTGAAAAATAATGACTGAGAATTTCCCCCAAGTAAATGTCAGACACCAAACCCCAAATGCAGGAAGCTCAGAGTACAAAAAGCAGGATAAAATGTGCCCCCTCCCTCCGAAAAACACACAACTATACCTGAGTATATCAATTATAAACCACAGAAAATCAAGGAAAAAAACAAGCCCACCAGAAAGACATTATAATACAAAATGAGTAAACATCAAAAATACAGAACCTAAAAATATGAAGCAAAACCTGATAGAGCATTCAGAAGCAAAAGAAAAATCCTCAATTAGAGTTGGAAACCAACACTCCCTTTTAGGACTTAATGGAAGTATTGGACAAAAAATCAGTAAGGATATAGAAATTCTGAACAACAAAATCTAATTGGCACATACAGAACACTCCACCCAACAACAAAACACACATTCTTCTCAAGCTCACGTGGAGCATTCACCAAGATGTATTACACCTGGACAAACCTCAACAAATTTAAAAGAATTGAAATCACACAAAGTGTGTTATCTGACTATAGTGAAATGAAACTAGAAATCAATAACAAAAGGAATATTTTTTTAAAAAAATAATTATTTATTGGGGGAATCCAAGATGGCAGCTGAGAGGCTGGCAGTGAGGGGGAGTGTGAGTGAGGGAGGGAGTGAAAGGGGAGTGCGTGTACAAGTGAAGTGTGTGTGTTTATGAGTGAGGGACAGTTATATTCTGCAGGACTGCTGAGGGCTGGCAGACCAGGTTCCCCTAGGGCAGCCTCTGCTACTCCTGCAATCTCTCCCGGGGCGGCTGTGACTGGGAGTCCAGCCTCACCTCCACCGGGGAGACCTCGGACACCACCCGGGACACTACAGCCACGCTGGCCAGGGACCTGCCGCCTCCGCTGCAAACCCACGAACACCGAGACTCCAGCCTCTCCAGCCGTGGGCTCCTAAAAAGTCTGTCCAAGGCGAGACAGAATGGCGGCTGAATAGGCGGACGTGTCCTGCGCCTTCTCACGAAGCAGACAGAAGAAACAGCTGAATCGAATAACATCCACCTGGAACTGGTGAATTAAACACCGCTGGTGAGACAATCTGTGGCCGGAAAGGACAGATGACGCCTGGAGAACGGGAGGATTGGGGATCTGGGCTGGAGAGAGACGCTCACAACCGGGATTAGAGGGTCAGAAGGAAACTGTGCTGCACCAAGTCCACATCCCTTGGGACACGTGTACACTTGACTGTGGAAGGGGGTCCACAGCGCTGCTGGCAGCCAGGAATCCAGATCTAAGTCCACAGCCGTGGAGGCTGCGCCCAGAAAGGCAGCCTGAAGTTCTGCACTGGCCACGCAGAGCCAGGGGAGAGAGACGCGCAGCTGCGCCGTTGCTCTGTCTTTATAATTTCCTCGCTTTTACTGCTGGTTTATTTTTTTAAACAATTTTTCTTACTTTTTCATGGGTCTTAGAAGTTTCAGTTAAATGATTTCCAGAGCCCTAGCCAGTTTGGCTCAATCAATAGCACATCAGCCTGCGGACCAAAGGGTCCTGGATTTGATTCGGTCAAGGGCACATACTTCATCCACAGGCTCCTCCCCTGCACGGGCCCTGGTCAGGGCTCATGCAGGAGGCAACCAATCAATTTGTTTCTCTCACGCTGATGTTTCTCTCTGTCTTTTCCTCTCTCTTCCACTCTCCCTAAAAATCAAAGGAAAAATATCCTCAGGCGAGGATTAACAACAACAAAAAGATTTCCAGAAAACATGTAGCAAACTCATAAAACCTCTTAAGACATAAATTCCTTTCCACTCAAAAATCTCAAACTATTTTGTGTGTAAAGGTTGTTCAACTAAAGGAATAAATGTCTGTTAAACTTAAAAAAAAAAAAAGCCCTAGGAGAGAATTAACTCACATCAATTTACACATTTGTCTGAAAATAGAAGAGGAGGGAATAATTTCCCTCATTATATGAGGCCAGTATTATCCCAATTCCAAAGCCAGATGAAGACAGTACAAAAGGCAAAAACTATACAGACCAATATCTCTCATAATGTAAGTTGAAAAAATCTTCAACAAAATATTAGCAAACTGAATTCAACACTGCATAAAAAGAATTATATGCCATGACCTAGTGGTATTTATTTCAAGTGTGAAAGGCAGGTTCAGCTTTCAAAAATCAATAAATATAATCCCCCATTTCATATTTTTAAGGAAAAAATTATATGCTCATAGAAATTGATGCAGAAAAAGCATTTGACAATCCATTTATGAAAAAAATTCTCAGCAAGTGGAACTATCTCAACTGGATAAAAAGAATTTACAAAAATCTACAGATAACACCATGATTAATGGTGAAAGAGTGAATGTTTCCCGCTAAGATTAAGAACAAGGAAATGTTTCATCACTTGTATTTAACATGTACTGGAAGATTTAGCCACTGTAATAAGGCCAGAAAAAAAAGAAATAAAGTCCTACAATTGGAAAGAAAGAAATGAAACTGTTTCTATTTGCATATGACATGATTGTCTATACTCTATGAAAAATTCCAAGGAATCTAAACAAAAAATCTAGAACCAAAAAATGAGTTTGGCAAGGTTTCAAAATAAAAAGTAAGTTGACAAAAGTCAATCTTATTTCTAATACTTACAATGAACATAAAGATACCAAAATTAAAAACATAATGCCATTAGCCCTGGCCAGTGTGGTTTAATGGTTAGAGTGTCAGCCCACACACCAAAGGGTCATGGGTGCGATTTCCAGTCAAGGAGATGTACCTGGGTTGCAGATTCAATCCCCACCCTGTCAGAGTGCATGTGGGAGGCAACCAATCAATGTGTCTCTCTCATATCAATCTGTTTCTCTCACCCACTCCCTCTCTCCCTTCCACCACTCTCTAAAAATCAACAGAAAAAATATCCTCAGATGAAATATAATGCCATTAGCCATTGCTTTAAAAAATGCAGTACTTAGGTATAAACATGTACAGGATCTGTATGCTGAAAATGATGAAATACTAATGAAAGAAATCAAAGAATAGCTAAAAAATAGAAAGATATATTGAGTTCAAGACTCAACATAGAAAAGATATCAATTATCCTCCATTTGCCTATATGTTTAATGCAATTTCTAAAATCCAAGCAAGGTGTTTTGTAACTATAGACAAGCTTTTTCTAAAATTTATATGAAAAGGTGCAGGTCCCAGAATAGCTAAAACAATCTTGACAACAAAGAATAAAGTACAAGATATGAAGGCTTACTTCACAGCTACAGTAATCAAGACACTGTGGTATTAATGAAGGATAAACACATAGATCAATAGGACAGACTAGACTCCAAAACCCAGACCTATGTAAATATGCTCACCTGATTTTTGACATCATTCTAAAGCAATCCAATGGAGAAAGGATAGTCTTTTCAATAAATAATGCTGGCTCAATTGGTATCTAATGGGGAGAGTCTGTGTATGTGTAGGGCAAGGGTAATATGGGAAATTTAAATGTGCCTTCTAAATGTCGCTATGCACCTAACACTCTTGTTTTTTTTAAAGTCTTTAAAAATTAAAAACAACCGAAACATTTCTATAACAATAGCCACAAAAAGCCTGAAGTATTTTTGAAAATATTTTTCTGAAGACATTATGGTCAATTTTTATATGCCCTAATTTTTACTTTTTCCTAAATTTTACAATAAGCAAAAGAAGAAGAGGAGGAAGAGGAAGAGAGAAGAGAATAAAGGAGAAGGAAAAAGAAGAAAAATTACATATAATGTATGAGTCTATAACCATTTTAAATGCAAATGTCATATATCTTTATATTTCCAAAATGATAACATGTAATAAATATGTCTGAACACTGACTTTTACATATCAATATACATCAGCAATCTTTCCCTTTTCATGATTATTTAGCTACTAGAGGCCCGGTGCACGAAATTCGTGCACAGGTAGGGTTTCTAGGCCTGACCAGTGATCAGGGCCATCGGGGCCTTCCGGCTGCTGGCCGGGGTCTTCCTTTGTTCCGCTCCACCCCATGGTGGTCAGCGCACGTCATAGCGAGCGATCGAACTCTCGGTCTCCCGATTGAATTCCCGAAGGACACTTTGCATATTAGCCATATATATATATATATATATATATATATATATATATATATATAGATTATAGAGCAAATTATTCAATTAATTTACTTTATAATAGTTAAATTAGTCAATCCTCAATTGCTTAGCATTCAGGTTGTTTAACATTTTTAACTGTAGTAGACATTTTTTAGCTAAATCTTTGGCACATGGGTTGTCATTTTCTTAGTATCTGTCCATTTTTAAAGTTTTTAAAACTTATTTTTAGTTTTTACCAAAAGATGATGAGAGAGTCAATTTCCCTACCACATTGCCAACTTTGGAGATTATAATTAATAGAAAAAAATCTGATAATTTATGAGCAAATAAGATATTTCACTGTGACTTTAATTTGCACTTCTTTGTTTACTAGATAAAATTGATTTTCTTAAATGTCTTAAAAGCCAACACACCTTTTTCTTTTCTGAAGTGCCTGATCAGACACTTTGCCTATTCTCCCACTTTTTCCTAGAGTTTTACAGGAGATGCTTTTAAACTTCCTATACTTGTGGCAGACATTTTCTCCCAGTTACCCTCTTAACCCTGTTCATTATGGGTTTTTGACATTCAGCATTTTAACAAATTTTGTTGTCAAAATTAAACATGTTATATCTGGTGGAACTACCAGTGATTCATTTATTTTTTACTTTTACCATTTTTCTACAAAGAATTCACTTTTGTCATGTATTTTGAAAAAGAAACCAATCACAATGAGAACATTATCTATAAAAATTAAATTCTATAAATAAGTAATATTAGAAGAAACTGTATAGCTTTTCATGATTTTCTTATTGAACATAAACTAATGAATGTAAGTGAACTGGGCATTCAATTTAAATTACCAAGATAAATAAAATAAGAACCCAGTTAAGCAGAAAGACTTATGATAATGACTCTAAAAGGAAACAATAGTAAAATGGATTTAAAATTAAACTGATTCTTGAGAAATCAAATCAAAAACAGAGACAGAAAACATAGCAAAAGAATGAGTAGGGATATAAAATAGATCAGAGGAGATTTTCCCAACTATGAAATAATTCCACATACAACTCGATATTTAAATATTTGAAAATTACATTGAAATATAAATATTCTCAGAAAATTTAAATGCCCAAAATTAAATACAAATTCATGTTTTCAAAACCCTGAATAGAATTCTCTAGAAACCAAGATGGCGGTGTAAGTAACCGCCTGTACTCACAGCCTCCTACAACCACATCAAAATTACAACTAAAATACAGAACAACCATCATTCAGAACTGCCTGAAAGCTAGCTAAATGGCAGTCTTAAAACTAGATAAGTAAAGAAGAAAGCATATTGAGACTGGTAGGAGTGGCGGAGGGGTGGACAGGCTGGTCCAACACCCATGTATGGCACTTTTATTAATCGGAAGGGATATCTCTACTGCAGAGGCCACCCGTGAGGAGCAGGAGGTCCCTGCCCCACACCAGACCCAGCCCAGGATTCCAGAGCTGGGAAAAGAAGTCCTTTTCTATGGACTGTAAAAACCAATGGGGATTGTGGCTGAGTGATACAGACACTGCTGGAGACCCAGGTGTTCTATTTAAAGGGCCATCACACAAACTTACTCAGACACCCCCCCCCCCGGAACCAGGTGGCTTTGGAGGATCCAGAAACATATAGGGAGGAACTGGATTGTCTGGCATTGGGGCAGGAACTCAGGGATGGCATTCTCCCAGACAGGGGTGCTCCCAGAAGTCATTGCTCTTGTACTGGGACCGCCCCTGTTGCAGGACTGAGTTGGCTGCCATATCTGAGTTTCTATCAGCCTGGAGCACACTATTTTCTCCATCCTTGGGATTCCCCGAGACACCCCCTCCACACACACACACACACACACACACACACACACACACAATTTGCAGCCCCAACCAAGCTGTTTGCAGCAGCTTTTCCACATGAATGGCCTGTCCTGGCTCAGGCTTCAGACTTTGCTAAAATCACTCAAACAAGCTTCAGCTAGTGTCAGCATGCCCCAAACCTATCAATAAAAGGCCCAAGACCTGGCACTCGCATCAACCTGCCTTACTTCACAGCTGGGACTCTTCTGGACACCTCTAATCCCAATACAAATAGCAAATAGCAGCTGTCTGTAGATCCCTCTGTAGCTGCCACTGGGTGGCCCCAAGCAGTGGCTGACATTCCACCTCTCTGGAGGCCCTAGAGCCAGTGCACTGGGTGGACAGCTTTAGATCATAGCAGATTACAATGCTACACATCCACAAGAGACACACTGAAGAGGCTCAGTGAGCACCAAAGCCCACTGAAGCAAGGCCTGCTCCATAGGGGTGTTTCCTGCACAGCAGCTCTCCCACTGCAATTGCAGCTGGTCCTCACAGCCAATTGGTCTGGAGGTCAACTCCTCCCAGTGACACCAATACCAATCAAGAATCAACTACAAGACTCTGCACACAGCCCACACAGGGGTGCACCCAGAGTGCCCAGCTCAGGTGGGTGAGAAGACTGAGCCACTGGGCCCTACAGGACACCTACTACACAAGGCCACTCTACCAATTCCAGAAGACATAGCAACTCTACCTAATACATAGAAACAAACACAGGGAAGTGGTCAAAATGTGGAGATAAAGAAACGTCGCAAATGAAAGAAATGAAAGCAAGCAAATACTGGATACAGATTTCAAAACCATGGTTATAAGGTTACTCAAGGATCTTCATGAGACTTACAAGGATCTTAGCAAGAATGTCAAAGACGTGAAAAAGAACCAGTCAGAAATCAGGCATACACTAACTGAAATAAAGAATAATTTACAGGAATTCAACAGTAGAGGAGAGGATTCCGAGAATCAAATAAATGATTTGGAATATGAGGAAGCAAAAAACACCCAACCAGAAGAGCAACAAGAAAAAAGAATCCAAAAGTATAAAGATAGTATAAGGAGCCTCTGGGACAACTTCAAGCCCACCAACATTCGCATTATAGGGGTGCTAGAAGAAGAGAGAAAGCAAGATATTGAAAACCTATTTGAAGAAATCATGACAGAAAACTTCCCCTACCTGGTGAAAGAAATAGACTTAAAGTCCAGGAGGAAGTACAGAGAGTCCCAAACAAGAGGAACCCAAAGAGGCCCACACCAAGACACATTATAGTTAAAATGCCAGTTAAGACAAAGATAGAATCTTAAAAGCAGCAAGAGAAAAGCACTTAGTTACCTGCAAGGGAGTGCCCATACAACTGTCAGCTGATTTTTCAACAGAAACTTTTCAGGCCAGAAGAGAGTGTCAAGAAATATTCAAAGTGATGAATAGCAAGAACCTATAGCCAAGATTACTCTACCTAGCAAAGCTCTCATTTAGAATTGAGGGTCAGCTAAAAAGCTTCACAAACAAGAAAAAGCTAAAGGAGTTCATCACCACCAAATCAGTATTACATGAAATGTTGAAGGGTATTCCTTAAAGAGAGGAAGAGGAAGAAGGAGGAGAAGGAGGGATTAAAAATATGAATAATAAAATGGCAACAAATACAAATCTATCAACAATTGAATCTAAAAATCAAAATAAATGAACAAGAAATCTAATGAACAAAATAAACTGGTGAATAAAATAGAATCAGAAGCATGGAATAGACTAAAGAATCTCAGAGGGAAGTGGGGAGGGGGGGGGCAGGAAGAAATTAACCAAAGATCTTATCTATGGATACAGATAGTAGGGTAGTGGAGGCCTGGAGTGGGATGGGAACTGGGTGGAGGGGCATAATGGGGGGGGGACATCTGAAATACACTCAACAATAAACATTTAAAGAATTCTCTTTTTAAAAAAAACTGAATAGACATTCATCAGAGAAAAATTTCTAAGAGTGTCTCAAAAAATAACTCCCTAGAAGAAATTTGCCAATGATACATCCAATAAGGCATTAATATCAAAATTTATAAAGAACTCATACAACTCAACACACAAAAAAATCCAATTAAAAAGTGGACAAAGAACCTGAATCAACACTTCTCCAAAGAGGACAGACAGATAACCAATAGACATATGAAAAGATGCTCAACATCACTACTCATCAGAGAAATGCAAATTAAAATCACCTCACACCTGTCGGAGTGGTTATCGTCCATAAATCAACAAGCAACAAGTATTGGTGAGGATGTGAAGAAAGAGGAACACTTGTGTACTGTTGGTGGGAATGCAGTTTGGTGCAGCCACTGTGGAAAACAGTATTGAAGGTCCTCAAAAAGTTAAAAATGGAACTACCTTATGATCCAGTGATTTCACTTCTGGGTATATATCCAAAGAAACCCAAAACACTAATTTGAAAGAATATATGCACACCTATGTTCATTGAAGCATTATTTTACAATAGCCAAGATATGGAAGCAGCTCATGTGCCCACCAATAGACTAGTGGATAGAAAAGTGTTCTAGCCCAGCTGGCTCAATGGTTGAGTGTCGACCTATGAACCAGGAGGTCACAGTTCAGTTCCTGGTCAGGGCACATGGCCCGGTGTGGGCTTGATCCCGAGTTGAGGCATGCAGGAGGCAGCTGATCAATGATTCTCTCTCATCATTGATGTTTCTATCTCTCTCTCCCTCTCCCTTCCTCTCTGAAATAAATAAAAAATATATTTTTAAAGTGTTCTATAGATTCCACACATAAGTAAAATCATATGTTATTTGTCTTTCTCTGTCTTATTTATTTCACTTAGCATAATACCCTTTAGGTCCATCCATGCTGTTGAGATGTAAATGGAAATATAAAGTGTAGACAATATAGTCAATAATATTGGAAGAACTATGTATGGTGTCAGGTGGGTACTTGAAATATTGACAGGACAACTTTGTAAAGTATATAATTATCTAACCACTATATACCTGAAACTAATACAAAATAATATGGAATATAAACTGTAATTGAAAAATAAAATTAAACAAAGAATAACTCCCTACAAAAGCATAAAGTCTAGTTTCATAAACAACATTTTTCAAACCATCATGGAATAGACAATTCTTATGCATTTAAACTTCTTGAGAGTATAATAAAAGACAAATTATTTAAAAATACAAAACTACATGCAATCTCATTTATGAATATAAACACAAAATATTGAATAAAACATTAACTTAAATTCTGGGTATACTAAAATAGTCTTCTCTAAATAAATTCAAAAAAAGGCTTAAAGTAAGAAGTCAAGGATTCAAGATTGAGAAATTAGTTGACATATATGATTACATTAACAGACACATAAATTTATTTTGAGGGATGCAAAAACCAAACTTGATAAAAGGTAACATCTATTAGATGAAATTTAAAAAATGGAAAGAAACCTACTGACAAAAGAGGGTAAATAGTCTGACTAATATGAACAACCAATAGATACATGAAAAGGTATTCAATTTCACTGACAATTAGGGAAATGCAAATCAAAACTACAATGAGATACCACTTCACATCTGTCAGTGTGGCCATTATCAACAATATAAGCAATAACAAGTGTCAGAGAAGTCATGGGGAAAAGGGAACACTCATTCACCGCTGGTGGGAATGTAGACTGGTACAACCACTATGGAAAGCAATCTGGAGATTCCTTAAAAAATTAAGAATAGAGCTACCATATGACCCAGCAATCCCTCTCTTGGGTACATACCCAAAAAACTCAAAATCATGTATTCACAAAGATATATGCACCCTTGTGTTCATTGCAGCATTATTCACAATGGCCAGACATGGAAACAACCAAAGTATCACGCTATAGAGGACTAGATAAAGATGTGGTACATATACACATTGGAATACTACTCAGCCATAAGAAAGGATGAAATAGCGCCATTTGCAACAACATGGATGGATCTTGAAAACATTATGCTAAGTGAAATGTCAGTCAGAAAAAGCTAAGAACTATATGACTTCACTTATATGTGGGATAGAAAATTGAAACTCGTGAACACAAACAACAGTGTGGTGATTGCCAGAGGGAAGGGGGTGGGGAAGAAGGTGACAGGAGAATATTTGACTTTGGGTGGTGGGCACACTGCAATATACAGATCTTGTAAGATAAAAACCCACTCCTGAAACCGGTATGTTCATATTGACCAATGTCACCTCAATCAATTTTTTTTCAAAACTGCTTTTATTTGGATAACTGACTGAAGGAGTCTCCTGTGTAACCAAGATGGAATTCACAGTATGTTGCTACATTTACACTTAAAAAATATATCTCTATGTACAGGAATTTGCAGATCGATGTAAACATACATTACTTCCCAAGTACATTCCTCCCCTTCTTCCCAGAGGAAAAAGAAAAAAGCCATCCAACCAGACAACCCCTTCAAAATAACTTTAATACAACGATGTAAATATCTCTAAATCAAAAAGGTTCTTCTGACGCACTGGGTGTCATGGAAGAGAACACAGAATGGAAGTGAGGACAGCTTGACTTCAGATGGAACCGGACTGTTTAAAACTGCATATCCAGGAAAAATAGGCACTGATTTCTAGAAGGAAATTCCCCTCTTACGGAAGCTATTTATTGAGCCAAGATGGCTGGTTAACATTATCACTAGTATAGTCACCCAGTGCAGGACTGGCCTTCAGCTGACACCAGCACAGCCGGGCGGCCGGGCACTGCCGAGGCTGTCCCCACTCTCGGCGTGGAGGACCATCTGATTCAGCTCCCGGGCTGGTCCATGTCTTCCCATACTGCAAAAACTTCTCAACCTTCCTAATGCCGCGACCCTTTAATACAGTTCCTCATGTTGTGGTGACCCCCAACCATAAAATTATTCTCGTTTCTACTTCATAACTGTAATTTTGTTACTGTTATGAATCGTAATGTAAGTATCTGATATGCAGGATGTATTTTCAGGGGTCGCGACCCACAGGTTGAGAATCGCTGGCTAGCATTATAGAAGGTACCCTGCTGCTTCCTCACTTCAATACCCCTTCAAGTTAACTAGAAAAACTTGTTAAAAAAACAAAGGGGGGAGGTGGGAAGGCATCAGGGTTATCTTCATCCAGGCTGTGCTCCCCCAGGCCCCCTGACTGGAGGAATGCCAAGTGGGAGGGGATGGGTGGGGGGCACGGGGTGGCTGTTCCTCCCAGGGGGGGACAGATGGAAGGTGGGTAGGCTAGCTAGAGGCAAGGCCCCAGGCCTTGGAGGGAGGGTGAGGTTGGAACTTCATTGGGTGGGGGGGCAAAGCGTGGGGGTGGGGCCGGAAAGTTTGGGTTT
>NW_005871196.1:3123247-3131140 GCF_000147115.1 Myotis lucifugus
GCCGGCGGTGCCCGGTGTGGACAGAGGTGGTTGGCTTGGTGCACAGGGGGCCGGTGGCCCGGAGGAGGAATTCTTGGCCTTTGGGAAGCTCCCTGGCATCTACAGGGCCTGGTGGCTCACCCTCCCCTAAGGCAGCCGCGAGGGAAGGCTTCCGTTCTGCCGGTGGGTGGGCTGGAGGCAATGGAGGGGGAGTGGTCTCTATTTTGGGATTTTTAGGTGGGGGTGGTTCTGCTGGTTTGTTCTCTTCTTTGGAGAGAAACAACCGTGGCTCGCTTCACCTGGCGGGGGGGGGGGGGGGGGACTAGGGTGTGGGGATGGTTTCTAGGGCTGCTGGACTTGCTGTCGCGTGGTAGCGGCTGGGTTGATGGCTGCGGGTCCTTCTGCGGGGGCTGCGGTGGTTCAGGGCCTGGAGCCGACTGTGACGGTGGCACTGGTGGCACTTGTGGTGTGGGGTTGAGCGATGGGGGCTGATGCAGCTGATGAGGCGTGTAATGAGGCATCTGTTGTTTTCCTTGTGAGTGAAGAGCCAGGATTTGGTGGCAGATATCTTCCAGAACATCCCCAGGGACATCTTGCACAAACTGCTCCCACCATCTCCAATACATGGGTTTGGAGGTCCATTCTTGTATTTCAAATTTGCACAAATGTCCCCCGAGATACATCACTGCCACTGCTATGATTTCTGGTTCCCACTGAAGTTGACAAGGTCGTGCAGAGACTGTCATTTACAAAGGTCCATGCCATTTGAACCAACTTTTGAATTTTGTTTTTATCACCTTTGAGTTGTTTTGCATATTTGAGTAGGAACTGGTATGGATGTTCTACCTGTAAATCAAACTTTATAGTCTGTAGTAAGATTCTCTCCAGAACCATTACTTCTTCCTTTGGGTCATCTCCAAACTGTCCAAATTATACATCATTTAATAAACTACGAGCTGTTTTGATATCTTTACATTTTGGGGGTGTTTCTTCTACTTTCCCAGCCAGAAAGAGACAACAAGCTCCTGTTACATATCTTGGAAATTGCTTGAAGGAATGAAACATATAGAAGCGATGAAAATGAATCAGTTGCCAGGGTATCATAGTGTAGTCCCAAACGTGTGCCCACATCAAACATGAACCGAGCCCCCTCTCGGCAGTACCGGGCCTCAGTGGCTGGGTCAAGTCCTTCTAGTTGAGAGAGTATATGAGCCAAGTCTTTCTTATCCCAGTACCAACATGGTTTTGTGTGGTCCAGGTTTGCTGAGGTTACTGAAGGGCTTGAATTTTCTTTATTCTCCTTCATTTATTGAAGTAGACTTGTTTTTTTCAAAAGATTCTCTGAAAATGTTAGAATCCCCTCGCCTCAGGTAAGCCCCTCAGTGACGTCTCTCCTTGCTGACCATGGCCATCTTGGACGTTCAATCAATTTAATAAATATATATTTTTAAATAGTCTGTCAAACTTACAGGTAAAATAAACATTATTATCAAATAGAGAAACAAGGTAAGGATGCCTACAAATGCAATTTTTATTTAATATATTGTTCTGGAAGTGCTTGCCAATAGAAAGGAATTGGGAGGGAAAGAGTTGTTAATATTAGAAAGGAGGAGGCAACATGAAAACCCTAGAGAATTAACTGGAAAACTATTAGATCTAACTACAGTAATGGTTGCTTGGTTAAGAATGTTTTGAGAGATGTTCCCGATGAAAGTGCATTGTGATCCCACCAAGTTATTTTGTGGACACTGACAAATTGATTGTAAACTTTATATGGAAAGACAAAAGACTCAGAGAATCCAATGTAATACTAAAGAAGAACAAAGTCATAGGATTGACACTATATGGCTTCAAGACTTACTATAAAGCTACAGTAATCAAGACAGTGTGGTATTGGTGAAAAAACAAACAAACAGATCGATAGGGCAGAAGAAAGAGCCAAGAAATAAACCTACATAGAAAGGTTTATGATTTTTGACAAAAAAGTAGGGACAATTCAATGAGGAAAGGCTAGTCTTTTCAACAGAGTGCTAAAACAACTGGACATCCAAATGCAAAAAAGAAAAATAGTCTAGATACAGACCCTACCTACACCTTTCACAAAAATTAACTCAATATGGATCATAGACATAGTGTAAAATGCAGACTTACAATGGCACTGTACCATTTTGCACTCCCATCAGCAATGAATGGGCGTTCCTGTTACTCTGCATCCCATGCAGTATTTAGGGTGGTCATTGCTTGGATCTTAGCCATTCTAATACATGTACAGTGATATATAGAATGGAAAAACAAACTTTCAGAAGATAATGGAGACATACAGGTGGCTTTCTGTTTGGCAATAAGGTTTTAGATAAACACCATGGTAAATTTGAGAATTTTGGGTAGATCAAGGAAGAAACAGGGTCACAAGAAGCAATAACACAATGTTTATTAAACAAGGTTACATGAGAAGGCAAGTCCTTCCTTGCCAGGGCTGACCAACAGACCTTGAGCAACAGATGAATGATTACTCTGACACACATTTCTGTGAAAGAGAGGGCTAAGGGACTGCTTGGCTATAGGAACCAAACAGCCCCATTCACCTGCCTCCTCAGGCTTTTATTGTAACAACAGCTTGAACTAAAATTAACTATTAGATACTAACAGCAGGGTAAGCATCCTTGAGAAGACGCTGCATCTGCAGTGTCCTTTAAGCAAGGATGTCTAAAGACTAAACATAAAGATCCAGTAAACACCCAGGGGCTCAGACTTGTTTGGAAAAGTCAAGGCAGGGGTGACCGCCTTCAGCCAACTCCCCCTGTAGGTTTCCTCCTTACAGACTTTCCAACTAAGTCCCGTGCTTCCCCACACTTCCCAACTAGGGACTTTCCAGAGATAGTGGCACAAGGCCATTACCCAGAAAGACAGCAGGACAGTGGATCTCCTGGGGAAGAGGGCATATCAGAGAGGGGTTTACAGGACTGGGTGATATTGTTCTGCAGCAAGGTGGGGAGTCTCTGGGTCAGAGATCTCCAAAGGGCAGCAGCAGTGTCTGGTCCTTTACAGCTACAGGGTTTGTCCTATTTATGATTGGCAAGTGTTGGATGCAGTCTCACAAGGTGTGCAAAGTAGGTGGCCTCTAAATGGCTAAGAATGTTTACTTGGATTATATTTAAAGCAATTGGATATGTGAGAATTTGACTTGGATGTCAGTGGGCTTTGGGTTAGTGGACCCAGCCTGATGTGAAGAAGTAACATGAGGACCATTTTAAGCCAAAACCAAGGGATCATCTCTGGCCCATTTATATAACACCATCAGTACAATCTGTGAAAGTAAAAATTGATCATTTTGGCTTCACTAAAATTCAAAGCTCCTGTTCTGCAAAAGACACCTTCAAGAGAATTAAAAGCCACAGACTGAAGAAAATATTTGCAAAATATTTATCTGATAAAGGGTTTGTACCTACAATTTATTTTATTTTTTTTTTAAAAAAAAAAAAAAACCTCTTCTAACCCAACAATAAGAAAACAAGCAATCCCTTTAAAATGAGCAAAAGATCGGAAGAGAAATATAAGCCAAAGAATATGAGCAGATGGCAAATAAGCACTTGTGAAAAGATGCTCACATCATATGTCATTAGGGAAATGAAAATTAAAACAATGATGATACCACTGTACACATATTAGATGTCTAAGATCCAAAACACTGGCCCTACTAAATGGCTCAGGGGACACAGAGCAACCGGAACTCTTATTCATTGCTGATTGGAATGAAAGATGGTGCAGTCCCTTTGGAAGACAGTTTGACAGTTTTCTATAAAACTAAACATTCTCTTACCTACAAGCCAGCAATTGCACTCCTTGGTATATACTTGAGTGAGTTGAAAACTTATGTTCACATAAAAACTTATGCACAAATATGTTTATAGCAACTTTATTTATAATTGCCAAAACTTGGAAGCAACCAAGTTGTTCTTTACTAGCTGAATGGATAAACAAACTGTTTCATACAATGGAATATTTTTCAGTGTTAAAAAAAAATGAACTATCAAGCCATGAAAAGGCATGGAGGAACCTTAAATTTATATTTCTTAGTTAAAGAAGTCGGTCTGCTAACCGGTTTGGCTCAGTGGATAGAGCATCAGCCTGCGAACTGAAAGGTCCCAGGTTCGATTCCGGTCAAGGGCATGTACCTTGGTTGCGGGCACATCCCCAGTAGGGGGTGTGCAGGAGGCAGCTGGTCGATGTTTCTCTCGCATGGATGTTTCTAACTCTCTGTCCCTCTCCCTTCCTCTCTGTAAAAAATCAATAAAAAATATTTTAAAAAAAAAAGAAGTCGGTCTGAAAGGGCTACATATGGCATAATTTCACCTGCATGACATTCTAGAAAGCCAAAACTATACCGAGAAAAGATCAGTCATTGTCAGAGGTCAATAATCTCATTTTGTAATCTCCTTTTGCCAGTTAAAACTACTAGACACCAATTCTCACTTTTTTAACATTGGCAAAAATTGAAACATTGGTAGTTCCCAGAGATACTGAGAATGTCTTTGTTTAGTTTAGACCCAGTTTCTCTATGTCCAAGTAAAAATTCTCCAAAGTTTGTCACGTTTCCAACACTAGTGCTCAAATCACTATGCACACATAAATCCTGCCTGCTGTTTGTAATGAATGCCCATTTCCCTCGTGAATCCCAAGGCAGCAGTGTTTGTAAACCACTAGCCTGAATATAGTACACATTTCTGATTCTTATAAGCCTTATTCTATTCTCAGTGCTGTAGGTTAGAATACATTCTAGCTCCAAGAGACTCATTAACTTTCTGCACTTTTATTTGGGATCTTTTTTCCATCTCCTGGTTCACCGATGTATGGGAGGAATTTCTCCTTTTCCCTCCCTCCTTCCCTTACATTTTTGGCCAAGAAATTTTAGATTATGCCAACTCACTAACATCCTCTTATTTGGCCTGTTTTCCAACATGAAGGATCTTCTAAAAGACAAATACCTGGCACAATGTCTGACCTCAATATTTAGCTGAGATCTTGTTGTTTATATTGTCAGTGGTCTGATTCCTCACAAATCAGAGTTCAACATGAAGCCACTTCTAACATTCAGACTCAAGCCTGCTATTTCCAGAGGAAAAAATGTCAGGGATTTCATAAGCTGATGAAATATAGAGATAGAGGGCAGCTAACATTATCAGATGTTCAGGCTATAATATTTTCTTGATGAGTGGGATTTTTCAATGTGGAATATGCTGTCAAAATGAGAAAGCTTAAAGAGAAGTTTAGGATTTACTCTCACTGTTAAAAAATGATTGCGTTCATTGTATTGGCAATTTTTTGGTGAAAAGTGAAAGTGGAAAAGATTTGGTACCAAGATATTGCAAAGAGCCTGGACTCAACATGGATTTCAGCATAGGCTCTGCTCATTGTAAGAATACTCCCGTGAGCTTCTCAGCTTTAGGTTTCTTCTGTTAAATAGAGATATTAACTTTACTGCAAAGGATTAAATTCTCAATAGACTCACCTCCTGGATTGAGTGCTTTCGTTGTTGCTCTCACAGCACATTACACAGGTCTTTCATTTAATGCACTGTATTTTACGTATCTGCTCATGTGTGTATCTCCAGTGCCCTGTGTATATCCTGACCATGGGCCAGCAGCAGCTCAAGTGGGACTGGAAGAAGAAGCGGTTTGTGGGACAGTCAGGACAGGAGGACAAGAAGATCAAGACAGAAAGTAGTCCCTACATCAGCAGCTCCTACAAGCGGAACCTCTCCCAGAAGTGGAAGCAGAAACAGAAGTCCTGCCAATCACAGGTACTTAGTGTGTGTGGGTAGACTTAAAACAAACTGATAATGTGCGTGAAAGGTTGTGCTAAACTACAAGCTCTATGAGAAAAAAGCTGTATTATTTTCCTCTTTTCACTAAAATTACAGTAGCATTGCATTCTAAATGCAGCAACTTTGTGATTTATATTGCAGATGGCTTGTCTTCAAAGACATGGATTTTTTAATCTCTTGATGGAAATTACAACCCACATTTCAGAGCATTTCACATTCTGCTCTTCAGTGCGGGAGCAGGCTGTACATGGACAGTCAGTTTTAAGATACCCAATACAATGAATTTAGGGTAATATATAAATCTGCATTTCAAAGAATAATTATTCCCTGAGAACTTTTACCACACAGGATTCGAAGAGGGTACAAACCTCTTCACACAGGGGTAAAGCCACCTTTATTTCCAGGGGTGTAAGTCCAACTTTTGAAAAACTAGGAATGATGAGCATGGAAGTCCTATTCCCAAGTACCAAGAACCACAAACCACTTTCTTCCTGAACTGGTTCTCTCCTAAGCATTTACTTAACCCACGTTTAGTAAGTGTTTCCAAGGGTCAAAATGTGGAACATACAAAGGTTTTTGAAAGTTTGGAACCTGTGGGTGCCAGGAGCCATGTTTCAAGGTATAGAATGTTACTCCCTGTAGATTTGGGATAGTACCCAAGGCCTATTCCAGGGCACACAATTAATAAAATTGCCCAGTTACAGTGTTCTTTCAATGAGCCCTCTGAGTTGCCATAGGAACTCAGGGGTTCTGGGAGCAGGATCAGAGGACACTGCCAGGCATTATTTCAGCTCTCAGCCCGGTCAGGACACGGACGGTTAATGTGCTGGCCCGGCTGGCATTTTGCTCTAGTTGGTATTTTGGCTTTCGGGGGGCTCTCTGAGAGACTTCCTCATTGGCCTGGGTGTTCTGGGGAGGTTAATGACACAAGTCACAAGTCTAAGCTGCCACCACCTGAGCACTGGTTCCTTCCCATGTCCTACTGGTGACTTGATGACAGGTATTTGGCAGGGTCTGGTCCCCATGGAGCCCAGTAGACTCCATGTGGGTTTTTGGCTGTTGCTATTTCAGGGCTTTGCACAGAACTTTCCCTGCTGTTAACTATACAGAGCAAAGGGGAGAGAGGCAGAAGAAGAAAGGAAAAAGCCCGTCCATGGAGCATTTTGAAAGGGGAATTTCATGGAGACCCAGTGCTAGTGTTTATGGGTCATTATGGACTCAGAAGTCTGCAGCCAGGAAAGGGCCTTAGCGACCTCATGCCCGCTCCACTTGAGGGATCAGAGATGCCTACTGGTATGTTCTAGATCACACAGCCAGTGAGCAGCAAGCAGTGCCACGCAGGGGGCCTTAGATTCTTGGCTCCAGCAAAGAGTCCTTTCTACTCTAAACAGTATTCTAGAAATGCATGTTTTCAAACTTTAAATAACAAATATGGAAACTTGGTACTGTTGATAGTTCTGTTTTTCTCATATTCAGATGAGACTGTTGTTGCAATGGGAAAGAAAAATTAAATACCATCCTCAAGGTGGCCTTTGTACAATAACTCTAACCTTCCAGATTCTTATGGGTGCCCATCCACAGTGTACCTGGGGGGGGAGGAGGGGAATCTGCATGGAAACGTGTCCCTGTTGAATTTCTCCTAGTGACCATTTCTCTAAACTGAGAGCTACACAGCCCTCCTTAGAGCGGTTAATGCTGTCCTGCTTCTCTTCCAAATGCACCACATCCCCACGTGTTTAATACAGAGGCATAGTCTGCAAAGCACGTGCCATGCTCCAATGTCAGGAAAGGATGACCTCTGATCCTACTGACTAATTTTATTTAAAATATGTGCTTTCTTTTCTCAGAAACTTTTCAAACTAAGGTCGGTCTGGACTTTGTTAATAGGGCTAAGGGCTGGAAGGTTTCCAAGAATTTCACTTTTATTCTATTCTTACAAATACTGAAAAAAATTGAAAGAAGTAAGTTTGCCAGATTTCTCAAATTAAAAGAGGATGCCTAGTTAAACTTAATTTCAGATAATGATGGATACACACACTATATAATAAAAGGCTAAAATGCAAATCAACAAAGGTGGAAGGACTTCTCAA
>NW_005871196.1:3131781-3200382 GCF_000147115.1 Myotis lucifugus
TTCAGCTCGAGCTTCGAGGAGGAGGAGCTACAGCGGCTGAGGTTGTTGTACACCATCAAGCAATACCGCTCATGGTTGCCCATCTTTGAGATCAACGCCTCCAGCTGGGACCTGAGCACCCAAGGTGATGCGGGCCAAGCGGCAGGACTCAAAGGCCATCCCCCAGTTTCCACCAGGGCCGGCAGGAGCGCCAGGAAGGCCTGGTTGGCCCAGCCCAGAGCTGCCCAGCGCAGCAGGTGGAGCACCCTTGGGGGGGGGGGGGGGGCAGGAGGAGGAGGAGGAGGAGGAGTAGGAGGAGAAGGAGGTGGAGGAGGAGGAGGAGGAAGAGGAGGAGGAAGGAGGAGGGAGAGAGCATGGAGGGACGTCTTCACAGAGGTCGTGAGCTGGAAACGGCAGCAGCCAGGACCTGAGCGGGGAGCCAAGAGGCGGAAGGAGGCCCGGCCGCTGGACCAGGATTTCTATGTCCCCTACCGGCCCAAGGACTTTGACAGTGAACGGAGCCTGAGCGTTGGTGAGGACAGGGGCACCTTTGAGCAGCAGGTGGCTGGCGCTGTCCTGGACCTGATGGGGGACGAGGCCCAGATCCTGACCAGGGACCGGCAGCAGCTCAAGTGGGACTAGAAGAAGAAGCGGTTTGTGGGACAGTCAGGACAGGAGGACAAGAAGATCAAGGCAGAAAGTGGTCCCTACATCAGCAGCTCCTACAAGCGGGACCTCTACCAGAAGTGGAAGCAGAAACAGAAAATCACCATACACTCAACACCTGAACCCCAGCGGCCTCCAGCAGTCAGCCCCATCCCGTGGGGGCATGTGCAGGAGGCAACCCATTGATGTGTCTTTCTCACATCCATGTTTCTCTGTCTCACATCCATGTTTCTCTGTCTCTCACCTTCCCTTCTACTCTAAAAATCAATGAAAAATGTGCTCAGGTGAGGATTAACACGCACAAAAAGAAAAAACCAAAATATGCATACATACACACATATACATAAATACATGAATATTGGGGGGCTAGGGGGTGGGGCCCCACAAGTGCACAAATTTCATGCACGGGGTCTCTAATTTTAATATAAGTGTGACCCATGCAATATTTGGCATATACTTAGATTAAAAATGTATCTGTTGCCCTGACTGGTTTGGCTCAGTGGATAAAGCGTCGGCCTGAGGACTCAAGGGTCCCAGGTTTGATTCCGGTCAAGGGCATGTACCTTGGTTGCGGGCGCATCCCCAGTGGGGAGTGTGCAGGAGGCAGCTGATCGATGTTTCTCTCTCATCGATGTTTCTGGCTCTCTATCCCTCTCCCTTCCTCTCTGTAAAAAATCAGTAAAATACATTGAAAAAAAAGATATATTTGTTACCTGAAATTAAAATGTCATTGAGTGTCCTGTATTTTATCTGACAATCCTATGGATAGAGGGAAAGGGGTCACTTTCACAATATTATATATAGTCAATAACTAACATTTGTACTACACACTATATAGTAAATTAATATATACTATTATCTAGGAAATTTTAAATATATTTTATTGTTGATAGTATTACAGATATCTTTCATTTTCCCCTCTTTTCCCCCTTTCCTCCCAGTCTCTACCCAAGCCCCCCACCCCCAGATCTTCACTATCCTATTGCCCATGTGCATAGGTGTGCATATCTATATGTATAAAAGCCCAGTGACCGGAACAGTGGAACGACCAGAACAACCAGAATGACTGGTGGCTATGAAGTGCACTGCGGCAGCCAACTAGCCTGATCCAGGCCCAATTAGCCCCAACACCCTGATTGGGGGCAGGGCCAGCTGGCCAACTACCCGCCGACCCTCCCCCCGCTGGCCCAGCTCAATGGGCCCCAATTGGAGCGGGCCGGCTGGATCGCAACCATGCACGAATTCATGCACTGGGCCTCTAGTAAGTATATAAGTTCTTTGGTTTATCTCTTCTCATCCTCCCAACCCCACATCGAGGTATGTCAGTCTGTTCCATGCCTCCCTGCTTTGGGTTATATTTTGTTGGTCAATTCATTTTGTTCATTAGATTCCACAAATAAGGTAGGTCACATGGTATTTGTCTTTCTCAGTATGGCTTATTTCACTCAGCATATTTTCCAGGACCATCCATGCTGTCCCAAAGGGTAAGAGATCCCTCTTTTTTACAGCTGCATAGTATTATATATAGTAAATATTTAGTAAGATATTTACTATTATATTTTATATTATAAACATTTAGTAAGATATTAAGTATGTATTTTACGTTTTACATGTTGTAAATATATAGGAAGTTATTTACTATATATAATATATTTTACATCCTATATAATAAAAGGCCAGACCATAAGCGTAATGACCAGAATGACCGCTTGACCAGTTGCTATGAGGTGGAGGGCCGGCGAGGGGAACCGGGTGACTGACGGTGGTGGCAGGGTGGGACAAGGGCCTGCGAAGGGAATCGGCTGGCTGGCAGTGGCAGTGGTGGCCAGGGATTGGCGAGCGGGTGGAAAATGGCCCAGATCGCAGGCTAGACCTAGGGACCCTAACTGCGCACAATTTCATGAGCTGGGCCTCTAGTATTATAATATGTATAGTGAATAATATGGGTGTTTTTCTTTCTGAAATAATATGGACCATACATTATTATATGTTATATTAAATTATTATATTATAATGTTATATATACACTTGTCAGTAAAATTGATGTAAACAATTGATGTAACCTCTATGAGTAATGTATTCTCTCCCAAGTTCATCAGCCCAGTTCTCTTAAATAGAGCTTGTTTTGGAGATAATACCTGGTAAATTTCAAGTACAAAAGAAAACAGAAGTCTCATGTAAAATGTATATGAATAATTACTGGTTCCCAATCCTTAACTGATTTAATGGAATCAGGAATTTGACATATTGTTCATATAAAAATTCAAAAATATCAAAGGACTCTCAATATCACCAGAGGCTAAACAATTGAAAAATGAACCCCACTCAAGAAACATACAATAGCATAGCAATGCTAGGTCAGAAAGAGAAAACAAGTACTAAAAAATAAAAGAACACAGGGATCAATTCTTTAAAACACCCTAAGAGTAAAAAATATAATTATCAGATATTACATATTCCAAATTTTATAGTTTAACTCTGTAGTTCTTGGACATATAGGGAAGACATTGAAACTCTTCTGAAAAACCTGCAAAACTTTCATTTATTTTGGTGACCTAAATGGCCCTGGACATCACCAGTCTGAATACAAATGAGGACACATTAACATTAACGTTCAAGTGACACTGGCTCTGAGCCTTCACCCATGAAGGCGGGACCTCATCCTCTGGCACTTTCCAGATTATTCCATCAGCTTCATCCTATGCCCAACCTCTGCCCTGTTCTATGCCTGCCCTGGCCCGTATCTTCTACTTACAGAGATGTCCTTGATAACCTTTGTGTGGTACTGTTAGGAGCAAACATTTGGGAAAGTCTAATAATGATACCCAAGGGAACCACCTCTCCTGCACACCCTACCTCATTCACTATCATAGCACTTTGTTCTTTTTTTACACCTCTAATGATCTGCTGTATAATTAATGATATAGACTTTATGTCATTCCCCTCTTGATTAAGCTTCCTTTCTAACACCTAGCACAATGCTTGCCACAAAGAAGGTGTTTGATAAATATAATAAATGATTAAAAGTTTTTTCTAGTGACAAGTCCCTAAGTTTTGGCTGCTAAACCCTTTCTCAGAACAATAGTAAAATGGTTCTTTCTATGTACCAGCGCTACTCCTAGTTCTTTACATAGATTAACTCATTTACTTCCCATCAAACCCTTATGGAAAAGGTATTCTAATTTTCTCAACTTTACAAATGAGAGAACTGAGAAACAGAAAGGTTGAGAACCTTGTTCACGGTCATCTAAGTAGTGAACAGCAGAGCTAGGATTCAGAACATCCAACCTTCTGCTTTCAGAGTCGGAGATCTTAACTTCCCATTGAATCATTTCTCTCAAGCAAGTCTAAGAGGTCAGGTGGAGGAGTCTTCACCCTCCTCTCTCTCCTCTCTCTGCTCCAGGTCCCACCACCAGAAATTATACCATGTAAAAACAACTTCATAATAATAATAGAAATAATAACTCCCGCCGAACCGGTTTGGCTCAGTGGCTAGAGCATCGGCCTGCGGACTAAAGGGTCCCAGGTTCGATTCCGGTCAAGGGCATGTACCTTGGTTGCGGGCACATCCCCAGTGGGGGCGTGCAGGAGGCAGCTGATCGATCTCTCTCATCGATGTTTCTGGCTCTCTATCCCTCTCCCTTCTTCTCTGTAAAAAATCAATAAAATATTTAAAAAAAAAAATAACTCCCTATCTTCCTTCCTTCATTCATTCTATACTAAATTTTATGGAGCACCCACTCCCACTATGTCAGGCCCATGCCAGAACCATAAAGCTAACTAAGAACTAGTTCCTGTCACAGAATCACAATCTAGTGGGAAGAACACAGGGGTCAACAGCATTAACAATTTGACCTAAATAAACAAAGCTCAAGAGAAGTATCTGGTAAACCTCAAAGCAGATGCTGGCAGAAGAAAAGCCAGAGGCCAGCAGGAAACTGCCTGAGTTCATGAACAAATTAGAGAAAAACTCTGTCTGGGGCCAAGTCAAGACTGACTCCTGGCTTCTGAGGCTGCAACTGAGAAGTGTGGTCTATACAGCTCACGGATAGAAAATAAGTAGGTGCCAGAGGTTCCCATGGAATACGTAAAAAGAAAGGCACAAAATTGCTAGGTTTCAAGTAATCTCAGTAGACTCTACAGAGATCACCAGAATAGAGAAGAATGGATCACATAAGCAAATAACTGAAGGGGAGGAAATTTAGTATTACACTAAGCAGTATAATTTATCATTCTTCTGGAGGAATTTTTAGGACAAAATTAAAGATTCTATCTTGGTCTGATATTTCTTTAGTGGCATTTGTCTTGTGCATGGGTTTCTGTCCTAAGAACAGCCATAGGATACGGATAAGAGTCCATTAGTGAAATGAGAAAACTGGAAATGCATTATCCCCACCAAAGGTCAAGCCAAGGCCTGGGAAACACTGGATGGAGAGAACGTGGAAGGCCCCACTTCTCATAGCTGCTTTTCAAGAAGGGAAAGCCATATTATGTCATAGAGCCTGTTGGGCTGGCTATATGATTTACTCACTGTGTGACCTTGGGTCACTTATATAACCTTTCAAATCCTAACTTACTTCATTTGTAAAATGGAAATAATAGTATCTCCTTCATAGGTTTCTCTGTAATGATTAAATGAGTTCTTGCCTGTAAGTAAACTTTCCTATGTTAGATCCATGATGATACCAGCTACCCTTGATCGTGGTGGTGGTGGTGGCAGTGGAAGTGAAATGTGCAACGAAGGGGAAGGAGGTGGTTCTTTACTATTTATTTCTACTGCAGTGTCTTCATCTCTCTATTTAATAAGTATAAGAATTCACTTTAACTAAAAAAAATAATTAAGAATCTGGAACCCTTTAGACATAAGTGCATTCTCAAATGCCCCTTTTTATCAAACTGCCAACTGATCTATCTGTCTCTGTCAAGATTTATGGGAGTTTCTTTCCTTATGTTGATTTAAAAGCTTTGGTGGCATGGTCCAAAGATCTCCAATCTCTTCTTAATAAGGTTAGGCACTATAAGGAGTCATCCAAGCAGTAGGTTGGACCCCTCATCCCTACTAGTGATGCTGGTGGCCTTGCTCTCATTCCTCTCTCCCACAAGGCACTGCTAGAAAGAGCAGCAGTAGCACCCCCTCATAGTCCACATTCCTGGCACAAAGGCTATGCCAGGAGAGCAACTGCGGAATCTAATCCTGACTGCATCAATTCCCCAAAATCTCTTGAACAAAAACTGTACTGACAGGAAGGAGAGATCCAGGAGTAACCCAGATTTGAGGGGGAGGAAACAGAAAAAAGAAGAGGGCCAACATTTTGGAGAATTCAATATCATGGCTTCCTGCACAAGGAAGTAGCAAATTTCTTAGGGAGCAAATGCTATTAACATTTTCTTTAAATTTGATGCTTTAACTCAACATGACACGGGACATTTGGCATGGGTTGTACTTCCTGTCACAATTTATTTTGGAGTTAGAAAATGTTTCTGACTCAAAAACTAACTGAAAGCCTATTTCTCCACTGTCATAAATCAAATCATCCCACCGAGCTCAGTAGGACTTGGGCCCTGTCCAAGAGTTGCAAGAAAAACAGAGAGAGACGAATAGCTTTTGAAAAGGGAAGATGTCTACTGTAGACAGAACGAGTGAGGGCACAGATTTTTCCAAAGGACGTGGAGTAAGTTCCCAGAGGCCGGGGTTGGCCTCTGAGTTAGCTGACAGACTCTCTCTTCCCATTTTAACCTCCTTTGAGGGTTTGGTCGGAATGACAGCATGCTAGTGGGTTGAAATAAAGCACTCTGATCATTTCTGCAGGTGCCAAGCTCTTCCTGTGGATTACTGAGGTTTGGGGCCCCGTGAAGGCAGAAAGCACATCGCGTGCCTCTTTTCGACGGCTGCACGGTCTTAGCATGACGGCCAGTGGTGAGCTTGAGTCACGGCACGTAGGAGAGTGCCTGGAACAGAGCATACCCTCAGTGGATGCTTGTTGATTGATGGATGTGTCACATCTGCTGTCATTACATTTGATTTCTGCACATTTCTTATGTGCCCATCAGTTTTTATTACTATTTAGGCATAAATTTTCCTCCATTTCATTATTTCATTGCCACAATTTTCATGAAGCCACCAGTACCACCCCTGTACTCATAACAGCCACACTTATAACCCTGACTACACTGTGCTGTGATCACCTTTGCGTATCTTTGCCACCTGTCAGATGAGGAGGGAGGATGTTGTCTTGTTTATCACTGTCACCCAGGGCCTAGCATAGTAGATGGCACTTCAGAAGTATCCTAAAAACAGTTATTCCATGTACAAAGTTCTGTGCTCAGGGTCAAGGCTTTTCTGAAGCATTTAAATTGACATCAATCATGAGAGTCCTGAAAAAAGGGGGTTTTTACCATTAATTAGAACTGGATTGTGCAGTTCTAAGACAGACAGCATTTTAATGCTTACCTTCCCTTTCTAGTATGTGCTCCACTCCATCACGCTAATTTTGCAGTCAGAGGTCCAGGAGGAGAGTGAAACAATTGTGACTCCTTTGCAAACATTTAAAACACAAACCAGGGGGGGAGGATGGGGGTTAATGGGGGGGATGAGGACACATTTGTAATACCTTAACTAATAAAGAATTAAAAAAAAAAAACACAAACTATGTTTTCAGGGTGTTTTTCTTTCTTTCTTCCTTTCTTTCTTCCTTTCTTTTGAGTAGTGCCATTTCTTCTTTTAAAAATTTTTTTTATTGATTTCAGAGAGGAAGAGAGAAAGAGAAACATCAACGATGAGAGAGAATAATTGATTGGCTGCCTCCTGCAAGCCCCCTACTGGGGATTGAGCCATGACCTCCTGGTTCATAGGTCAATGCTCAACCACTGAGCCACGCCAGTCGGGCTGCCATTTCTTCTTTAAAAACTAAGTCTAGAGTGCTTTGTTTGGGCTTATGGTACAAAAATGCATATCTTTCTTCAACATTCTACAAATGTTTGTTGAGTTCCTATTATTTCAGGACACCATTCCAGGAGCTAATGAGAGCGATGGAAAGATGAACAAAAGTGTTGCTCTATTGAGTTTCAATTCCATTTAAGGGATACAAGTAATAAGCAAGAAATGTCAGGAAATGGTCAATGTTCTAAAGAAAATAAAATGAGGGTGTGATAGAAAAGTCTGCATTGGACTACTCTAGAATGGGCAGTCAGGGAAGGGCAGTCTAAGGAGGTGACATTTAATCTAAAGCCTAAATGGGCCACAAGAGTCAATATCTGGACCTGAGAGAACAAAGTTCCAGGCAGAGGGGCTGACAGGAGAGCCTAAGGTGGGAACAAGTGTGGTTGGTCCAAGGAAGAGAAGACCATCTTCTTACTCTCCAGAGAACCTGCTGGCCTGCAGGCTTCCAGTGTGAACTGCCACAGGCTATGGGCATGTCCCCTCCAAATGCATTCAGGGTGTCCCAAAACATGTCCACACACTTTCACAGCTGATGGTTCAATTGGTGTTTCTTTTCTTTCAGCCAAGCTAAGCTTTGAACAAAGGAAATTCATACTAAAATGCTACTGGAAGTTTGAAAACACAGTTGAAGTACTAACACTGCCTCTATAATTATTCAAAGTATGTATACATTTTGGGGGGACACATGGTGTATAATTATTCACTTTAATGGCTGATAACTCACTTAATTTTCACTCCTTTTCAAGTTTAGCTGATTTGAAATAACGGGTGAAGCCAGACTAAGCTTTGAACAAAAAGTTATCCACTAGACTTTTTTATGGGGATACATAACAGATAAAGTTGTCCTGACTGTTTTTCCCAGTGGTTAGAGCATCGCCCGTGGAGCAAGGGGCTGGGAGTTCCATTTCTGGTCAAGGGCGTGTACCTAGGTTGCAGGATCTCCATTCCAGTTGGGAAGTATGCAGGAGGCAAACGATCAATGTGTCTCTGATATTGATGTTTCTCTCTCCTCCTCCTCCCTCCTTCCCTTCCACTCTCAAAATCAATGAAAAAAATATCTTCAGGTGAGGACTAACAGCAACAAGAAAGATAAAGTTTATGGTACAAAACCAGCAACAGTTGATGAATTGAGGGCATACAAATACTGAACGAAATGATTCTTGATGTTTTAATTCCATTGCTTTGCGTTATCAGTAGTGCCTGGACCAGAGCAGACACTGATTAAAAAAAATTATTCATTTCTGAGGGTTCTTTTAAATTTTGAAAATGAGTTGTATGTTAATAAATACTGACTTTATAATCATTCAAAGTGTGTATACTTTTTGGGGAGACCCTATATGTTGAAATCCCAAACCCCAGTGTGATGATATTAGGAAGTGGGCCCTTTGGGATGATTAAGTCATGAGGGTATAGCCCTCATCAATGAGATCAGTGCTCTTAGAAAAGAGACCTAAGAGAGGTCCCTTGCCCCTTCCTCCATGTAAGGACACACTCAGCAGTCAGCCACCTGTGAACCAGGAAGCGGGTCCCCACCAGAAAATGAATCTGCCAGTGCCATGACCTTGGCCTTCCCAACTCCAGAACTGTGATATATAAATTTCTGTTGTTAATAAGCCACCTGGTCCACGGTACTTTGTTATAACAGCCTGAACTAAGACAGTAATCCTTACGGAACTGACTCCCAGGCTTACGTTGACAGGTCTAGCTCTCTCCATGTTTGCAGGAAATCTTGGCTCCGCCAGAGATCCTGTGACAAAGAAGATTGAATAAATCCACTGAGCCAAGCTGTCAAGCATTATATTTTGGTAGGCATTGGGCATAAGTCAAACTTATCATCTCACCACGATCATCAATAATCTTTACAATCTTCTCTGTGCCTAGTACCCTAATCCTGAAATTACCAACTTCCCTATTTCCTATGTGTATTTTATTGGTTTAGAAGGGCGTGATTTTCTTTGAGGATCCTAACTACAATTCTGTTAAATTATTTGTTTATGGTTCATGATTTATACAGTGGAGAAGCAGAGAGGTCCCAGAACTCCTTGCCCTGGCCTTTCGCTTATACACAAGCACTTATGAATGCTCTATGTATTCATACTAAGCTAAGTCCTTTACATCCCACTCAGACCAACCAGGAGTTTTCTAACAAGTGGATTTCCCTGAAAGGCAGTGACTGGTCTGTCTCCCCAAGGTGAACAAAGGAGGCTTGTGCACCCAGTGCCCTCTCTCAGGGAAACACAGGGTCACCAGAGTTCAGTGTTACTAAGCAGGCCCCCTCAGCCTCCCTAATAAAAACCTGTAGACAGCTTTGGCCTTGAATTGTGTTTTAAATAAAGAGTTCATCAGCACTTACAGAATGCAAAGAACTATTGGTGGTGCTTTCCCATGTTTTCTCATTTAACCGGAGTGCCAGTCCTATAAGGTAGGTATTACTCTGGCCTTACAAAAGAGGGGCTCTGCAAAATACCCCTGGTCACTCAGCTGATTCCTTCCTGTTTGAGCTGCAATCTGGACTGAGATCTCATGCCCACGTCCAGTGTTTCGGCTTCAGCATGCTGCCCAGCTTCCCGAGAGCCTGGCTCGGGCTCACATGCGTGCCTGACTCACTTCCCCAGAGACACGGTGCACTTCGACTCTTGAGTTTGTTGGTGGGATTTTGCTTGTTCCGAAATTGCTTGGTTCCTAATAAATTTCTTGACTCATTGAAAACACACACACTAAGTGGAGCAGCAAGGAAGACGTGGTGGGGGTGGAGGCAAGAAAAGGAGAAGGAAGTAAAAAAGAGGTCTCCCATGTATGGGGCTCTTGCTACATTCTAGATCCTATTTTGGGCTCTTTACATGTAAAGAATCTCCTTAAAATGCTCCACCCCTGAGCCTTTACCTCCTGTCCTTACACTGATTATCCAGCAATCTCAAGCCTGCTGGTCCCTGTAAAGTCCCAGATACTAACTTGAAACAGCCACTGGATAATTTTTTTTAAGGCCTGGGATTAGCACGCTCAGGAAAAGCAGGTTTGCTGCTGTTGGGCGCCCCTCTGTGGCCACCAGTAAAAAACACTCCATAAATCACAAAAAATGGATTGTTGAGCTGCTCAGAGCCTGAAAACCTTGGTTTTCTTCTTGTCGGTCTCTTCTGCTTCCTGTCTTTGTAAATAAATACAGAAATGTGTTTCTTAAATATTAGTGACTGTCCTCTGTACTTTCCAACATAAATACATGGTGAGAGGCTTCCGAACCAGGAGGTCTGAGTGAAAACTCTGCTCTGCCTCAGTTGCTCGTGGATGACTTAATCCGTCTGCATCTCAGTCTCTTCACCTGTACGTTGGGACCAACAGTCCCACCTCCTGGGGATTGGGGCAGATTAGATGAGATGATGCGTGTGAAGGTGTCCAGCTCGCCACAGGGACTAATGAACATTAGCTCCTTTCCTTCCCACATGTAAGTCTGACGTTAAACACTCAGATCAGAATAAATGTTGCTTTGCTTCCAAAACCCTCCCCCAAGTCTAAGGGGACATCTCTAGGAAAACCAAAAAATGGTAAAGAGATCCGTGAGAACAGGTTCGCTTTAGCGGCCTTTCAGGAGGACAGATTTGATCCAGAATGTGAACGAGCTGAAGAAAGGGAGGGTTTATGGCAAGCTCTTCACAGGGAGACCTGCGGAGGTCAAAGCTGGCTGCGGACCTGGCCTCCCAAGGGCTTCTGAGCCAGCAGTCTCCCTGCTGGGCGCAGCTGCTTTGGGAGGACTCTTCCTCTCACTCACCAATCAGGAAAGGCAGTCTTCCCCCAAAGGACCAAGACAGGAGGACAAATTCTCTATTTGTATATATTTTGTGGACTGCTGCAGCCAGCAAAACTGTGCCTGTGGCTTACCTTTCACAACAGGTATCTTTTCTGCCTTTAGTTGCAGGAATACTTCCAAAGCAGATGTGCACTGTATGCTGGTGCCAAAAAGCACACACATGTCTGCAAAGCTGTGAAAAGAACTGAAGGAAAATATCAGACTCCTGGGAAGCCACCCAGGGAGGGAGAACTAAGATTTAACTTGATCTGTTGTCTTAAGGGGGAAGTGAGAGCCCTGAGTCCCTAACTCCTCCTACTTTACCTTTGCCATCCCTTTGAAAGAGCATGGCCTTTGGGTACAAAGAGGCCTGGGTTTAAATTCTGCCTTGTTATTTAGGGGCTGTGAGGCCCTTGATAAACCACTGGCCTTTGCTGGGCTTCATGAAACACAGCCCATGATTTTGTGAGAAGAAAATATGCTAATGAATGCAAAAACCTCACTAAGTTAACAGAACATAAAAGGTGCTCAATTAGTAATTTTTTAATTAATGGGAAAAAATGATATTAAACAAGAGCTTCCTAGAAGCTGTTATATTAATACTAGAGGCCGGTGCACGAAATTCGTGCACTGGAGGGGGGATAATGACAATAAGCAAAAAAAAGCTTCTATTGCAAGAATAATTTTTACTGTAGCTCTAAGACTTTCTAAACCAGTGAAATATAAGTACAACAATATAGGCATTAATACAGGTAACTTTACATCAGAATTGCCAACTATAATGATGAAACAAATTAACAAGGATTAAACAAAGAAAGCTTCCTCTGAAGCCAAGTAACAGCTCACATTCACTATCATGATTACATTTCCCGCTTTAAAAAAAAAAGTTGATTAAAATTTTCTCACCAACAAAGAGATAGAATTATTTGGAGATAGATTCCAAGAAAAATAATTGAAATGGCTTATACTTATCTCCTCGTTGTTCCTCAGGTTACTATAGAACCAGGAAGAGGCATAAGAAGAAACTTGGCTCAAGGTTCACCCATGGATTGAGTTGTGGCCTCTGTGGAGTGCGTGCCTGGCAGTGATGGAAAGATCCAGTGTCCCTGTGAATCTGGTCAGGGTGGGCTCATTCCTACGTGATGGGATGATAGAGGCCATGACGGACGCTCACCTCACTCGGGAAGGCTGAGGCCGCTGGCAGAGCTGGTAAATGAGTGCAAAAGTCTATGTTTGAAGCTACAGGGCAGCCTAGCAGCTGAACACTCTATAATCAAAGTGGCCAAAGGCCCAGAAGATAAGGGAGGCTGAGGGACCGGAGTCAGCCGCCCACTGCAGGGGACAGATTAACTCATGCTACTCCTTGTGGGTTCAGTGTTCCTCAGTCCATCCTGGGTTTACATCTCTTCTTATTCATCACATCCTTGCTTTTTTCTTTTTTCTCACCTCATTGCCATTTTTTCTTTTACATACAGAAATTTATTTAAGAAAATTTTATATAGTCCTTGCTAAGTACTAGACACTGAACTAAACCCCTTTAATTTTTAGAACAGCTTTAAGTTCACAGCAAAATTAACCAGAAAGTACAAGAGTTCTCATATACACCCTACCACCCCCACCCCATACACAGCCTCCCTTACCATAAGCATTCACACCAGAGTGGTGCATTTGTTAAAATCGATGAGCCTTCATTGGCACGTCATTATTAACCAAAGTCCATAGTTTACATTAGCGTTTACTCTTGGTGTTGCACATTCTATAGGTTTGGACAGATGTGTAATGACATGTCCTCCAATCAGTAGCACACGGAGTAGCTTCACTGCCCTACAATCCTGTGCACCACAGACTCATCCTTCCCTCCAACTCCTGCAACTGCTGCTCTTTTTACTGTCTCCATAGTTTTGCCTTTTTCAGAATGTGGGCTTTTTTTTCCACTTAATAATATGCACTTAAGCTTCCTCCGTGTCTTTTCATGGCTTGATAGCTCTTTTTTTTTTTTTTTTTTTTTTTTTTTTTTGTAAGTGCTGAACAATATTCTATTGTCTGGATGTCCCACAGTTTATTTTCTCTGTTGCCTTTGTAAAGACATTCTTTCATCTTAGTTGGTAACTTTTTCTATGACTCTTCAGCCCTGCCCATTAGGCCTGCTACCTTGTACACGGACCAGCAGTGCAACGATTAGGAGCGTAGTTGTTAACTCCTAGCTCAGACCTGGACTCCGTGCCAGTTTCTTTGGCAAGCCATTTAACCGCTCTCAACCTTTAATGTCTCAGTCTCTAAAGTGGAGGACAGCAGTATCACTTTCCTCATAAGGCTATGGATTTAAATGAAGTAAGACATGTTAAGTGCTTGGCCCAGGGCCTAACTCAGCACATGTCAGATATGTAACTGACAGCCTGTGTATTTTTTTAACTTTATTTTTATTGTTGACACTATTACAGATGTCCCCATTTCCTCCCCTTTTCCACCTCCACCCAGCCCCCACCACCCCTTCCCTCTATCCATCACCACACTGCTGTCTGTGTCCATCGTTTATGCATATGTTCTTTGGCTAACCCCTTCGCCATCTTTCACCCAGTACCCACCTCCCCACTCCTCTGACAGCTGTCAGTATGTGCCATGTATCCATGCCTCTACTTCTATTTTATTTGTCAGGTGTGTTTTTTTGTTCATTAGATTCCACATACAAATGAGATCATATGGTATTCGTCTTTCTCTGACTGGCCTATTTCACTTAGCATAATAATCTCCAGGTCCATCCACATTGCTGCCAAAGGTAAGAATTCATATATATATATTGATTTTTTTACAGAGAGGAAGGGAGAGAGATAGAGAGTTAGAAACATCGATGAGAGAGAAACATTGACCAGCTGCCTCCTCCACACTCCCGACTTGGTATGTGCCCGCAACCAAGGTACATGCCCTTGACCGGTGTCAAACCTGGGACCTTTAAGTCCGCAGGCAGATGCTCTATCCACTGAGCCAAACCGGTTAGGGCAAGAGTTCCTTCTTTTTTATGGCTGTGTAGTATTCCATTGTGGTAACAGCTTTTTTACCCACTCATCTACTGATGGGCACTTGGGCCATTTCCAGATCTTGGCTATTGCAAATAACATTGCTGTGAACAGAGGGGTGCATATATTCTTTTGAATTGATGTTTCAAGATTCTTAAGGTATATTCCAAGAAGTGGAATTGCTGCATCAAAAGGCAGTTCCATTTTTAATATTTTGAGGAAACTCCATACTGTTTTCCACAGTGGCTGTACCAGTCTGCATTCCCACCAACAGTGTACTAGGGTACCTTTTTCTCCACATCCTCTCCAGCACTTGTTGATTTATTGATGGTAGCCATTCTGGCAGGTGTGAGGTGACACCTCATTGTAGTTTTAATTTGCATCTCTCTGGTGATTAGTGAGGTTGAGCATTTTTTCATATGTCTATTGGCCATATGTATGTCCTCTTTGGAAAAATGTCTATTCAGATCCTTTACCCATTTTTTTTCATTTATTTTTTTTATTGTCTAAAGTTTTACATATGTCTCCTTTTCCCCCAATTGACCTCCCCCCATCCACCCATTCCCACCCCGGGCAAGCCCCCACCGCCCCAGTGTCTGTGTCTATTGGTTATGCTAATATGCATGCATACAAGTCCTTTGGTTGCTCTCTAACCCCCCACTTCCCTACCATTTGTCTCTGGATCTATTCTTGTTCATCAAATTATGTTGATCATTATATCCCACATATGAGTGAGATCATGTGATATTTATTTTTCTCCAACTGGCTTATTTCACTTAGCATAATGCTCTCCAGTTCCATCCATGCTGTTGCAAATGGTAAAATTTCCTTTCTTTTTTATAGCGGCATAGTATTCCATTGTGTAGATGTACCACAGGGGGTTTTTTGTATATATTGATTTCAGAGAGGAAGGAAGAGGGGAGAGAGAGATAGAAACATCCATTGATGAGAGAGAATCATTGATCAGCTGCCTCCTGCAAGTCCCCCACTGGGAATCAAGCCCACAACCAGGGCATGTGCCCCTGACCGGAATTGAACCCGGGACCCTTCAGTTCGCAGGTTGACGCTCTATCCACTGAGCCAAACCGGCTAGGGCATGTACCACAGTTTTTTAATCCACTCATCTGCTGGGCACTTAGGCTGTTTCCAAATCTTAGCTATTGTAAATTGCGCTGCTATGAACATAGGGGTGCATATATCCTTTCTGATTGGTGTTTCTAGTTTCTTGGGATATATTCCTAGAAGTGAGATCACTGGGTCAAATGGGAGTTCCATTTTTAACTTTTTGAGGAAACTCCATACTGTCCTCCACAGTGGCTGTACCGGTCTGCATTCCCACCAGTGGTGCACGAGGGTTCATTTTTCTCCATATCCTTGCCAGCACTTGTCATTTGTTGATTTGTTGATGAGAGCCATTCTGACAGGTGTGAAATGGTATCTCATTGTTGTTTTGATTTGCATCTCTCGGATGATTAGTGACTTTGAACATGTTTTCATATGTCTCTCGGTCTTCTGTATGTCCTCTTTCGAAAAGTGTCTACTTAGATCCTTTGCCCATTTTTTGATTGGATCATTTATCTTCCTTTTGTTAAGTTGTATGAGTTCTCTGTAAATTTTGGAGATTAAACCCTTACTGGAAATATTGGCAAATATGTTCTCCCATGTAGTGGGCTTTCTTGTTGTTTTGTTGATAGTTTCTTTTGCTGTGCAGAAGCTTTTTATTTTGATGTAGTCCCATTTGTTTATTTTCTCCTTAGTCTCCATTGCACTAGGAGCTGTGTCTGTAAAGATATTGCTACAACATATGTCTGCTATTTTGCTACCTATGGAGTCTTGTAGGATTTTTATGGTTTCCCGTCTTACATTTCTTTACCCATTTTTTAAATTGGATTGTTTGTCTTCCTGGTGTTGAGTGGTATAAGTTCTTTATATATTTTGGACATTAACTCTTTATCAGATGTATCATTAGCAAATATATTCTCCCATACAGTGGGTTCCATTTTTCTTTTGTTGATGGTTTCTTTTGCTGTGCAGAACCTTTTTAGTTTGATGTAGTTCCATTAGTTTATTTTATTTTTTCTTTGTTTCTCTTGCCCTAGGAGATATATTGGCAAAAATATTGCTACAAGAGATGTCTGATATTTTACTGCCTAGGTTTTCTTTTAAGATTTTAGTTGTTTCGTGACTCGCATTTAAATCTTTTCTACATTTTGAGTTTATTCTTGTGTAGTTTTTGTTTGATTGAGTGAGTGATTGATTTTCTTCTGAACACAAAATGATATGATTTAAGAAGTATCCTCCTCATCCCTGGCCAGTGTTCTCAGTGGTTAGAACATCAGCCTGTGCACCAAAGGGTCTCGGATTCAATTCCCAGTCAAGGGCTCTCACCTGGGTTGCAGGTTTGATCCCTGGTTTCCATCGAAGCCAGTGATGTGTCTCTCTCACATCGATGTTTCTTTTTCTCTGTCTCTCTCTCCCTGCCCTCACCCTCAACTCTCTCTCAAAAAAAAATAATAATAATAATAATCAATGAAAAAATATCCTCAGGTGAGGATTAACACCAAAATGACACATGTATTGTCACCTAGCGACTATTCAATCATAGAGAACAAAACAAATAAACTGTTTTGTTATTCAAAGTGTTAAATTCTGTATGAGTTAAGATGGAAATTCCATGCCAGGGCAATGCCAATAATAAAAATTAATTCATAGACCAAAAAAAGTTAATGAACCTAAATACATGCACTGATTTTCCAGCTTGTGCTGGATTTCAGAACCCAATTATAACCTATTTCTATATCTTGTAGACATGGGCTAGGTGTTCACATCAAATCAATAATGAGAAAATGTTCCTTAGGTCTCTTCAGTGTCTCCCACTGGAGCTCCGAGAGCACCAACTTCAAGGAGACTAGCAGCCCATAATCTCTACAGCTGAAATGTCTCCTCAAAATATGTCTGAGCGAGTGCATTCAGTGCCATCTCTAGCAAATGAATAGCTAACAAATATGATCTGTGAATGGCATGCCACTTCAGGACTGTGGATGAACCCAGTTAAAACATCAGCTGTAAGTATTCGCTATGCATCTTGACAGGAAATGCAGAATGGAATAATTGTCTAGTGTGTAGGGTAGAGTCATAAAAATAATCCCTAGGGCTCCAGGATTCTGAAGAGCTGGTGAAAAAACTGTCCAGCCTCCACCCCCTTGGAGCTCAGTAAACACAGTACAGAGGCCTGGCAAGATTTCACTATTAAAAAGCTCTTTCTGACCCCTTGGTGTGGAGCTCAATCCTTTCTAAGAGAGCTTTTTTACTCAAACTCCATCTGAATAAATGAAAAGAATGCATCTAGATTATCAAAAGGCAGTTGTCTCTTCACAGAGAGATTCACCTACACCTACGAAGCTGATTGATTGATCGATTGATTGATTTTTTAAATTTTTTAAAATTACAGTTTGAATTCAATATTATGTTAGTTTTAGTGTATAGCTTAGTGGTTAGACATTTATATAACTTACAAAGTGATCTCCTCCCCATAAGTCTAGTCCCCACCTCCCGCCATACATAGTTATTACGATACTAGAGGCCCGGTGCACGGATTTATTGAACTTCAGTTATCGAAGAAGGAAAAAAGAGGGGAAGCTTAGTCCACCAGATAGAACATGAGCTGACAAGACACAAAGTAGCAATGGGTGGAGAACAAGCTAAGAAAACTAGGAGAATGAATATGGCACTGAGACTGATGGGTGGGTTTCAAAAATAAATGGCAACTACTAACAACTTTTTCTGTTTAGTTCTACAAATTTAGAGCATGAGATTCTACAACCAGGTGGGAGAGGATGAGACATATCTTTTAGGCAATTCCCTCCCCTCGTTTCTCCATGAATATTACAGCATAGTATTGTTTACTAACGTGACTGACACAAATGCCACAGCTAATGACTGGTGGACTCCACATGGGATGCAGGTACCATGATTTCTGGGATTCTCTCCCTAACACTAAACTGTCTACAAAAGTTAATACGGCCCCTTCTTTAACCACCACTAGCATTTCACATGACCCATTTCTCTAATTGTCATTCTTGGATGCATGACTTTTGGCCAGGCCACTGTGATCATTTTGGAAAATAATGTCAAAATTTTAAAGGCAGTATCAAGAGAACCTTCAGGAATGGAAATTCTACTAAGTTCTCAAGTTTTCCCCCTCACTCACTGGGGACATTTTTAGTTTTCTTTGCTGTGCTGTTTGCCAAGTACCCACGGCACCTAACCGCAAATGAAAAAGTCCACTCCAATCAGATGCTCAACCCAACCAACATTCCCAGACAGCCTTGGAGCCATCACAGCGCCCTACAAGTTCAGGGTCATGCCTTTTGAAAAACAGGATGTAGGGCTCAAAACCCTCGCATTCTTTCAGTGTGCATCAAGCTCAACGCCTTCAGGAAGGGTCAGAGCAAAGCCAGGCAACAAAGGAACTGATTGTTTTCTTTTAATCAAAGACAAATCATTTAGTTTTTTAAACAACACCCATCAATATACATCTAAAGATGAGAGTTCTTATTTTTTTGTGAAAGTTCCCTGTCTAATTAGAGATTTCTTACAGCTTTACTCCTTCTTCACATCCTACTCTTTTAGCATTAATTCCACAGACATTTGTGGAATTATCTTGTGATGCTAGACCCTGGAACATGAGTGGCGATGCAAAGATAAATAGAAGATTTTCTGCCTTGTGGGAGTTCACCATCTCTAAAGGAAAGTACAGCATGTAAATGGAGAGTTAAAATGCAACATGATAAGTGCCAGGGCAATAAAGGAGTTCAAGGTGGGAACAGATATTAGCTCTTCAGAGATGGTGCTCTAACGCGGTGAGGTTTGGTAGGGTCTTGGAGGAATATGGTGCTCGTGGAAATGCTTGTCTGATCTGTTCCTTCTAGTCTCTTTCCCACATGAAGCATGGACAACATTTAGGTTCTGTGCTGGCTTCTACTCTCTTTAGAGAACCCATCTCATCCATGTTCCTGGAGGGAGTAGCAGCCCCCCAGTACTGGACCAAACAAGTGGAGAGAAAGAGACAGAGGAAGAAGGAGCTAGGCTGCGGGAGGGCCAGGCCTTCTCCCGGTGGGGACAGCCATGAAGAGGCCCAGGAGTGAGTCTGTGAGAGGGTGGAAGGCAGTGGTACACAGAGAGCAGCAAGCCCGTGGTGCCAGAACAGAGCGGGGAGGACTCCCTATGATGCCCCCTGCCTTCCAGCCACTGAGTTCTGATGTTGCCCTGGGAGAGTCTTGTTTCACTTGGGCTTCTGGGAATGGGTTTCTATTCTTTGCAACTAAACAAGTTTATTTATGTTCAGATTCTTAAACACCTGACTTCAACCCTATACATTGAACCTTCACCTTATAATAAACCTCCATACTTTACCAAAACAACTGACCATGATGATGTGAGAGAGACAGCAGGACAAGAGGCAGCACATCACAAAGCACCGACAGGACGAAGTTGGGGAAGTGGGCCGGAGAGAAAGGATGGTGCTGAGTGATACAACGACACCGACACCGAAAGAAACCAGTCACGCCTCTGGGAGCTGAAATGTCTTTTGAAAGGCACAGTGACAGCTGAGAAAACCAGGCTTCTCCCTGCATCCTGGAGCTATAGGAGGTTTTAGTTTTCTTCTTTGACTATTTGTTTTCCAAACATTCTACAATGAGCATGTATTTTGTACTAAGGTAAAAAATAAAAATAATTACCTGATGCCTTTTAAAAAATAATGCCTCAGAGAAAGCTATGTTAACTAAAATATTTTTACAAAGCTAAACTAACAGAACACAAAATAATTTATCGTCAAGTAGGTCATTCCTGATTGGACAGAGGCAGCGAAGTGAGGCATGGCTTGGGAATGAGAGCTCGAGTCTCGAGTGTCAGGAAAATTGCCCAAATGGAGCGAAGGGTGAGGAGAGAGCAAGGGCATCCCCTCACACTGTGCCCACCACCTGGACACTGAGAAGGAGGCTGTAGCACTCTTTACTGGGGTTCATGTGGGGCCTCACCCCCCTTCTACAGGCACACCAAGCTGTGTCATCATCCTGAGGTCCAAACTTCTGGACTCCTTCAGTGATCAAACCCCAGCCACCCAGCTGCTCTGCAGCCTCACAGCCTCCCAGGACCCTCTCTCCTTGAGGGTAGCTGTAGGGAGGGCACAGGCATGCCTCAGAAAGCTGTCCAGTCCAGGCCACACGCTCTCCCTCTGAATTACTAGCAATTTCAGGTCTGGAAGCACATCATCTTCATTATGCCATTTTTTAACTTAAATTTTTTATTGTTTAAAGTACTACATGTCTCCTTTTTCCCCCATTGACCTCTCCACAGCCATTGTCACCCCCAGCACATGCCCTCACCCCCCTACTGTCTGTGTCCATTGGTTATGCTCATATGCATGCATACAAGTCCTTTGGTTGATCTCTTACTCCACCCCCTCCCCTGCCTTCCCTCTTAGGTTGGATGGTCTGCTCAATGCTTCTGGTTCTATTTTTGTTCATCAGTTCATGTTGCTTATTATATTCCACAAATAAGTGAGATCATGTGATATTTATCTTTCTCCAACTGGGTTATTTCGCTTAGCATAATGCTCTACAGTCCCATCCATGCTGTTGCAAATGGTAAGAGTTCCTTCTTTTTTAGTATAGTATTCCACTGTGTAGATGTACCACAGTTTTTTAATCCACTCATCTGCTGATGGGCACTTAGGCTGTTTCCAAATCTTAGCTATTGTAAATTGTGCTGCTATGAACATAGGAGTGCATATACCCTTTCTGATTGGTGTTTCTGAATTTTTGGGATATAGTCCTAGAAGTGGGATTACTAGATCAAATGGGAGTTCCATTTTTAATTTTTTGAGGAAACTCCTTACTGTTTCCACAGTGTGCATTCCCACCAGCAGTGCATGAGGGTTCCTTTTTCTCCACATCCTCGCCAGCACTTGTTTGTTGATTTGTTGATGATAGCCATTCTGACAGGTGTAAGATGGTACCTCATTGTCTTTTTGATTTGCATCTCTCGGATGATTAGTGACTTTGAACATGTTTTCATATGTCTTTCACCTTCTGTATGTCCTCTTTCAAAAAGTGTCTATTTAGGTACTTTGCCCATGTTTTTATTGGATTGTTTATCTTCCTTTTGTTAAGCTGTATGAGTTCTCTGTAAATTTTGGAGATTAAACCCTTACTGGAAATATTGGCAAATATGTTCTCCCATGCAGTGGGCTTCCTTGTTGTTTTGTTGATAGTTTATTTTGATGTGCAGAAGCTTTTTATTTTGATGTAGTCCCATTTGTTTATTTTCTCCTTAGTCTCCATTGCCCTAGGGGCTGTGTCTGTAAAGATATTGCTAAGACATATGTCTGCTATTTTGCTGCCTATGGAGTCTTATAGGTTTTTTATGGTTTCCCGTCTTATATTGAAGTCCTTTATTCATTTTGAGTTTGTTTTTCTGTATAGTGTAAGTTGGTGATCTAGTTTCATTTTTTTGCATGTATCTGTCCAAATTTCCCAGCACCATTTATTAAAGAGATTGTTTTGACTCCATTGTATGCTCTTACCCCCTTTGTCATTATTAATTGAGCATAATGGCTTGGGTCAATTTCTGAGTTCTCTGTTCTGTTCCATTGGTCTATATGTCTGTTCTTGTGCCAGTACCAGGAAGTTTTGAGACCCGTGGCTTGGTAATATAACTTGATATCTGGTATTGTGATCCCTCCAACTTTGTTTTTCTTTCTCGGGGTTGCTGTGGTGATTCAGAGTCTTTTTTATTCCATATGAATTTTTGGAGAATTTGTTCTAGGTCTGTGAAATATGCCCTTGGTATTTTAATGGGGATTGCATTGAATCTATAGATTGCTTGGGGTAGTATGGACATTTTAATGAGGTTGATTCTACCAATCCATAAACATGGTATATTCTTCCATTTGTTTACATCTTCCTCTATCTCTTTTTTTTAATGTTCTGTAGTTTTTCAAGTACAGGTCTTTTACCTCCTTAGTTAAATATATTCCTAGGTACCTTAATTTTTTTGTTGCAATGGTAAATCAGATTTTTTTTTTAGTTTCTCTTTCTGTGACTTCATTATTGGTGTATAAAAAAGCCATAGATTTCTGGGTGTTAATTTTGTATTCTGCTACATTGCTGAATTCATTTATTAAGTATAGTAGTTTTTTATGGAGTCTTCAGGGTTTTCTATGTACAATATCATGTCATCTGCAAATAAAGACAGTTTTACTTCTTCTTTTCCAATTTGGATGCCTTTTCTTTCTTCTTCTTGTCTGATCACTATGGCTAGCACTTCCAGTACTATGTTGAACAGCAGTGGTGAAAGTGGACATCCCTGTCTTGTTCCTGTTCTTAGGAGAAATTATTTTAGTTTTTGCCCATTGAGTATGATGTTGGCTGTAGTTTTCTCATATAAGGCTTTTTTATTATGTTGAGGTATAATCCCTCTATTCCCACATTGCTGAGAGTTTTGATCAAGAAAGGGTGTTGGGTTTTGTCAAATGCTTTTTCTGCATCGATTGATATGATTATGTAATTTTTGTCTCTCAGTTTGTTTATGTGATGTATCATGTTTATTGATCTGTGGATATTGTACCAACCTTGCATCCCCAAAACAAATCCCACATAGTCATGGTGTATGATCTCTCTAATGCAATGCTGGATCCAATTTGCTAGAATTTTGTTGAGGATTTTAGCATCTATGTTCATTGGGGATATTGGCCTGTAATTCTCTTTCCTTGTAGTATCTTTATCTGGTTTTGGGATTAGGTAAATACTGGCTTCATAGAAAGAGCTTGGAAGTGTGCTTTCCTCTTTAATTTTTTGGAATAGTCTGAGAATAATAGGTTTTAATTCTTTGAATGTTTGGTAAAACTTCCCTGTGAAGCTGTCAGGACCAGGGCTTTTATTTGTTGAAAGTTTTCTGATTACTGCTTCAATTTCATCAGTAGTTATCAGCCTATTCATGTTTTTTTATTCTTCCTAAATGAGTTTTGGAAGGTCGTATTTTTCTAGGACTATGTCCATTTTGTCTAGGTTGTTCAGTTTATTTGAGTAGAGTTGTTTGTAGTATTTTTTATAATCCTTTGTATGACTGTGGGGTCGGTTGTTATTTCAACTCTTTCATTTCTGATTTTATTTATTTGGGTCCTCTCTCTTTGTTTCTTGGTGAGCCTGGCTAGAGGTTTATCAATCTTGTTTATCCATTCAAAGAAACAGCTCTTGGTTTTATTGAACTTTTGTATTGTTTTTGGTGTGTGTTTTTTTGTGTGTGTGTGTGTGTGTGTGTGTGTGTGTGTGTTGTGTTGTGTTTTGTTTGTTTGTTTGTTTTTTGTTTCTATGTCATTTATTTTCACTTTGATCTTTATTATTTCCTTGCTTCTGCTTACTCTGGGCTTTTCTTGTTGCTTTCTTTCTAGTTCTTTAAGTTGTAGGGTTACATAATTTATTACCATTTTTTCTTGTTGTTTTTTTTTTAGGTAGGCCTGTAGAGCTATGAACTTCCCTCTCAAGACTGCTTTCACTGTGTTCCATAGATTTTGGATTGTTGTGTTTTTATTGTTGTTTGTTACCAGGATGCTTTTTATTTCTTCTTTGATCTCTTTGGTAACCCAATCATTGTTTACTAGCACGCTATTTAGCCTCCAAGTGTTTGATTTTTTTATTGTTTTTATTGTAGTTGGTTTCTAATTTTATGCCATCATGATCTGAAAAGATTTTTATATGATTTCTATCTTCTTGAATATGAAGACGCTTTGCCTGTGTCCCAATATGTGTTCTATCTTTGAAAATGTCCTGTGTGCACTTGAGAAGAATGTATATTCTGTAGATTTGTGGTGAAATGTTCTGAAGATGTCAATTAGTTCCATCTGATCTAGTGAGTAATTTAGAATTTCTGTTTCCTTACTGATTTTTTGTTTACAGGATTTATCTAGAGATGTCAATGAGGTATTAAAGTCCCCTACTATGATCGTATTGCTGTCGATCTCACCCTTGATATTTTCTAGAAATTTTTTTATGTATTTGGATGCTCCTGTATTGGGTGCATATATGTTTACCAGATTACATCCTCTTGTTGAATTGCTCCTTTTAGTATTAAGAAGTGGCCCTCCTTACCTCTTGTTATGGCCTTTGCTATGATGTCTATTTTGTCAAATATTACTATTGCTACCACAGCTTTTTTTTCATTTCTATTTGCCTGAAAAAAAAAATTTACATCCCTTCACTTTCAGTCTGTGTGAGTTCTTTGTTCTGAGGTGGGTCTCTTGTAGACAGCAAATATATGGATCATGTTTTCTTATCCATTCAGCTACCCTATGTCTTTTGATTGGAGCATTTAATCCATTTACATTTAAGGTTATTATTGATAGGTACTTGTTTGTCACCATTTTTATTCGTTATGCCTGTGTTCCTTCTTCCCTTTCTGTTTCTTCTTTTTACAGCAGTCCCTTTAGCATTTCTTGCATTGCTGGCTTGGTGGTCATAAACTCCATTAGCCTTTTTTTGTCTATGAAGCTCCTGATTTCACCTTCAATTTTGAATGCTAGCCTTGCTGGGTATAGTATTCTTGGATTCAGTCCCTTGCTTTGCATCACTTTGTATACTTTGTTCTACTCCATTCTGGCCTGATGTGTTTCTGTTGAGAAATCAGTTGATAGTCTAATGGGAGATCCCTCATAGGTAACTTTCTGTCTCTCTCTGGCAGTCTTTAAGATTTTTACTTTGTCATTGACGTTTGCCAATTTAATTGTGATGTGTCTTGGTGTCGGTCTTTTGGGGTTCATCTTGTTTGGGACTCTGTGAGCTTCTTGGACTTGTGTGACTTTTTTCTTCCCAAAGTCAGGGGAGTTTTCTGTCATTATTTCTTCAAATAGGTTTTCTATTCCTTGCTCAGCTTCCTCTCCTTCTGGCACCCCCATTTTGCAGATGTTGTTTCATTTCCTATTGTCCCAAAGCTCCCTTAGGCTCTCTTCCTGCTTTTTACGTGTGTGTTTTTCTAGTTGCTTCTCTGCTTGGGGGCTTTTTCTACCTTGTCTTGTAACTTGCTGATTCAGTCCTCAGCTTCTTCTAGTCTACTGTTAAAACTTTCCATTGTATTCTTTATTGTAGCTATGGCATTCTTCATTTCCTTTTGTTTCTTCATTTTCTCTTGATTCTTACACATGTTGAATTTGTCTTCCATCCTTTTCAGTGTCCTTATAACCATTGCTCTGAATTCTTTCTCTGACAAATTGCTTGCCTCCATTTTGTTTATTTCCTTTTCTGGTGATCCCTCCCTTTCTTTCATTTGGGGGTTGTTTCTCTGTCTCCCCATTTTTGCTATTCCTTTGTGATTGTTTCTTTGTATTAGATCAAATGGCTATGCCAATAAGATTTTTTGAGTTTGTCTTATACAGTAGATATTTTGTGGGACCCAGTGGTGCAATCTCTCTGGTCTTCTGGGTTGGGTATTCTATGGAAGCTTCCTACTTGGGATATTTGGGTTCTCTTGGTGTAGTTGGGTCTTGAGTATTGTTGCCCCATTCATGGTTGGAATCTCCTCTCAAGGTGTCTGGTTATGTGGCTTTCTCTCTACCATGTTGACCAAACAGCACAAAATACAACTCAACGAGACATGACACAAAGGGAACAAAACCTGAATGTACTCACGACACCAATAACCCCAATAAAAGTGACCACCAGAGAAAAGAGAATTAGGAGAGAGAAGAGAAAGCAAAGATATCGAGGAAAGAAAAAAAAGGTAAGAGAGAATAGAAAAAGAAGGGAATATATGGGGAGAAAACACCACAAAACAAACAGATAAACCAAAAAATGCAAACAACAAACACCCAGATAAGGGGGGAGGGGGAGAATCTATAGAGGCAGAGCTTATGTATAGAAAGCAAGGTTAAGGAATTGAATGAATAGGGGAAATACCACAGCTCAGTATAGAGGAAGTAGAAAGAGAATGAGTGAGTAAGAAGAGAAGAAAAAATAAAATAAAAATAAAAAATTAATTTAAAAAATTAAAAAATATATATAAAGATAAAACAAAAATATTTTTTAATTTATCTATTTATTTGTCCATTTTTTGAACAGGAGAATAGAGGAGAGAGTAGGTAGGCTTGAGTTTATTGAGTGAAATTAATTAAACAATTAGGAGAAGAAGAGAGCAAGAAAGGAGAGGAAAAACAAGCATAAAAACTTGACTAGCAAAGAAAGAAAGGAAAAGGGTGTGTGGGCTTGGAGCAGGGGAGAGGAAATTAGATATATGAGTAAGCCAATAGAGACTACAATAATAATAACACATCAATAAAGCAGGAAAAGAAGATCAATTTTTAACAAGGAGTAAAAAGAAAGGAAAGAGAAACTAAAGCAGGGATAGGAGAAGGGAAAACAGGATGAAAGAGGGAGAAGGGTGGAAAAAATAAAATAACAATGATAAAAATAGAATGAAGAAAAATAATACAAAAATAATAAAAATTTAAAAAGAAAAAAAGATAATTTTTTTTCTAAATAAAAGATAAAAAAGTGAAGTGCCATTCAATTCAGCCAAGTTTTAATGCTCCATGGGGGCTGGGTTAAGACCCCACTCTTCTGTCTGCCACTTCTCAGTTTCCTGTTAGGTAGTCATCACCATGTTAAAGTTCCAAGCGATCCACCACTCCTCTGTTTGTGTCTGTCTCCACAGCCTTGCCTGCTTTGCCTGTCTGACTGCTGTCAATCTTTTTTTTTTAATATATTTTATTAATTTTTTACAGAGAGGAAGGGAGAGAGATAGAGAGTTAGAAACATCGATGAGAGAGAAACATCGATCAGCTGCCTCCTGCACATCTCCCACTGGGGATGTGTCCGCAACCCAGGCACAGGCCCTTGACCGGAATCGAACCCGGAACCCCTCAGTCCGCAGGCCAACTCTCCATCCACTGAGCCAAACCAGTTTCGGCCTGACTGCTGTCAATCTTAATCTCTAAAGCAACTGTTTCTGACAGGGCTTTAGGTGCTGTATCACTTTCCAGGATTAAATGCCCCTTTTCAACCCAGTCCTTAAGGACTCTTTAAGGCTATTCAGAGTCTGTTTCCTTTGTACCGCTCAGGGTTTAGTCTGGGTGCAGTTGCACCAGCTGCCTTGAGATTATTGGGAGGGCCTGGTTCCTCAGGAGAAAAATGGCCACTTAGGTTTGGCTGGTCAGGAATAACTCAGTGCCAGATGCCCGGTCACCTCTCCCCGACCCGCTCTCCTCCACAGCCTCTCCCCAGACTCCACCTGCACCACAACCACAGGTGAGTGTTTGTATTTGAAAGGTCTTATGAACTGGGTTTAGTGAATAAAAGCAAAGACAAAACAGAGGCAAAACAACTATGCGTCTGTGAGTTTCTCTCCCCGCAGCACAGCACAGCTCTGGCAACTCTTCAGGCCGCCTTTCTTGGCACAGTCTCTCGCAGCCTCTCACAGCTGGGGAATCTAGACCTCTAGATTCCCCAGCCACCAGCAGCCCTGTGGACCTCCCTTCCATAGTCAGATGTTACACCTGTCCCCAAGGGACGCGGACTTGGTGCAGTGCAGGTTCCTTCTGACCCTCTTGTCCCGGAGGTTGTGCGTCTCTCTCCAGCCAGATCCCTGATCCTACCATTCTCCAAGCTTCCTCTGCCCTTCCATTATGCTATTTAATTCTCAAAACAATCCTATAGGCAGGTATTGCCCTCATTTTGGGGTACTACCTCATTCTGCGTAGGTTGAAAGTGAGGCTCAATGCTGCTGACTTACCAAAGGCCAATAACTAAAAAGGGACAGAGTTGAAATTCAAGCCCGGTCTTCTAACTCAGAATCCATGCCTCAACTCACCACTGGCATGCCCTTCCCAAAGCATCCATCTTGGCAAACGTTTCCCAAGGGTTCTGCCACTGGCAGTAAAAGACAGAACTTCAAAGAGACTTGAATGAAAAATACCTCCAAGCATGCTTGTCTGATGCTAGGTTGGTAGTTTTATCCCTGAAATCAGAGCTGTGAGATAAATATCTTTATGGTACATGAGCAGAAACAGAGAGATCTCAGAGATCTTTGCATTTCGGAATGAAATAACCAAATCTTTGTGCTACCATAAGGCCAGCTGGCTACTGTGGGCGATGGGGCATATGAGGCTAGCTTCGCATTTTATTTTCCAAGTCACCTCTGATACTAGTAGATAGAATTGTCCACATCAGTAAAAAAAGATAGCAAGTTTTTTAAGTTAATTCTAATTAAATTTAAAAGCTTGTTTAAGGAACAAGGGACTTATTCTTTTCTAAAAGCAAAGGAAGAATCTAACAATTTTCCAAGACCCCAGGCATCACCGAGTCCTGTCATTATGGACAAGTCCACTTCCTGAATCTAAGTGCACACACACGTGGTTGCTAACTCGAGCTATCTTTTCCCCGCTGAGCTTCCTCGGATGGAAGAAGCTGGCAGTACATTTTGTTAGCTAAACACTTCCAGATAGTTCAACATTTTAGGGTCAGCAAAATCCAAACTCTATCTGTCTCAGAACTCCTTAGGTGACCTTGAAATTGAGGTGTGTCTGTGAGGAAATTTACTCCATGTGGTTCTAACTCCTTGCAGCTTGCTCATCACTTGAAGCTTTGAGAAAGAGCAAAGGGAAAGCCAAGCCTCTGAGCCCATGGCTGAGAAATTATTTTAAACTAGAGGCCTGGTGCACAAAATTCGTGCACTGGGGATCGGTAGGGGGTCCCTTAGCCCGGCCTGTGCCCTCTCGCAGTCCAGGACCCCTCCCTCCTTACCGCCCACCGGCTTGCTGCTTCCTACCACTCAGCTTGCTGCTCCTTGGTGCTGCCGCCAAGGCTCCCGCCACCGCCACTGCACTCGCCAGCTGTGAGCCCCACTTCTGGCAGAGTGGCACTCCCCCTGTGGGAACACACTGACCACCAGGGGGCAGCTCCTGCGTTAAGCGTCTGCCCCTTGGTGGTCAGTTCATAGCCACCAGTCATTCCACCATTCGGTCAATTTGCATATGAGGGTTTTATTATATAGGATAGGATACTGAATGTGAACTGCAAATGAAAAATAAAATTTAAAAAAGAACCAAATAAAATTTTAGATCTGAAAATTTTTTAATATATATATATATATTTAATTCTCACCTGAGGATGTTTTTAAAATTGATTTTTAGAGAGAGAAACATCCATGTGACAGAGAAATACCAGTAGGCTGCCTCTGCACCTGCTGACCCACTGGGATCTAACCTAAACCTAAGTATGTGCCCTAACCTAGAATCCAACAGGAAATCCTTTGGTGTACAGGTTGAGACTCTGACCAATTGAGCCACCTGGCCAGGGCAGATCTGAACAAATTTTTTAAGTGTACCTCCAGGTCCTGGTCAGTGTGGATCAGTAGATAGAGTGTCCTCCCACGCACCAACCGGTAATGTGTTCAATTCCAGGTGAGGGCACATACACAGGTTGTGGGTTCCATCCCTGTCAGAATGTTTGGGGAACTTTCTCTCTCCCTTCCTCTCTCTCTCTAGAATCAATGAAAAAAACATATCCTTAGGGGAGGACTTAAAAAGAAAAAAAATGCTGATTTGGTTGAGTGGATAGTGCTTCTGCAGGCGGACTGAAGGGTACCGGGTTGGATTCCAATTAAGGGTACGTACCTGGGTTGCAGGCTCAATCCGGGCCCTGGTCAGGGATTCAGCAAGAGGCAACCAATGGATGTCTCTCACATTAGTTTCTTTCTTTCTCCCTCCCTTCCACTCTCCGGGGGGAAAAAAATCAATGCAAAAATGTCCTCAGGTGAGGATTAACCAAAACAAACCAACAAACACCCATCCCCAGTGTGATTATTGAAGGAGCATATGAAGAATTTGTTGAATGGGCGGGAAGGGATGGGACTTCACTTTCTAACTTTTTTAGCAACTCTGCAGGCCAGAGGGTTTATTGTTTCTTTTAATTTTTATTGATTGATTATTTTAGAGAGAGGAAGGGAGCGAGAGAAACACCAGTGTGTTGTTCCACTTATTATGCTCTCTTTGGTTGCTTCTTGTCTGTGCCCTGACCAGGATCCAACCCCCAACCTTGCTGTATCAGGAGGAGGTTCTAACCCACTGCGCTGGGTGCTGCCTGTCAGGGCTCCTCAACAAAACCCCTCTGGCTGCCCTGGCCCCTGCTGTGGGTCGGAGCTCCTCTGCTACAGCAAAGGTTTGGGTTCCATTCTGCCAGGGCACCTACTTAGGTTTCGGGTTTGATCCCCAGTCGGGGCTGACTGCTGCTCAGGAAGTGACTGAGGACCGTGTGCTCTAGTCATTCGGTGGGGAGCTGGGGTTCCATTGCCAACCTGGCCGACTCTGATCCCCGCTACCCCCGCTCCTACATCAAGGACGACTTCAACTATGGCAGCTGCGTGGCCTCCGCCAGCGTACACATCCGCATGGGTAGGTCACCCTCTCCGTGGCTTGCCAAGCGTGGCTGCTGCACAGTCGCCCCAGAGGCAGATTTCCGGGTTCCCAGGGAGAGCGCCCTCTGTGCCAGATTCCCAGGGAGAGCAGGGTCGGAGGGAAAGCACTTTGCCTGGAGCGGAGCACAGGTCCTGTGCAGGGCTCGCAGGGTTTGTGTCTCCGATCCTGCCCTCAGCAGCCCCAGCGCTGAGGTGGTGGGCCTTGGGGCTGCTGGGTGCCGGCCCCCTGCGGGTTTGTGTCTCCAATCCTGCCCCCAGCAGCCCCAGCACCGCGGTGGCTGGCCTTGGGGCTGCTGGGTGCCAGGGCTTTGGATCTGTGTCTTCAATCATGCCCCCAGCAGCCCTAGTGCTGAAGTGGTGGGCCTTGGGGCTGCTGGGTACAGGGTCCCCCTGCGTGTTTGTGTCTTCTATCAGGCCCCCAGGAGCCCCAGCACCAAGGTGGTGGGCCTTGAGGCTGCTGGGTGCCAGACCTGCAGGTTTGTGTCTCTGATTCTGCCCCCAGCATCCCCAGCTCCGTGATGGCGGGGTTTGGGTCTGCTGGGTGCCGGGGCTGCTGGGTGCCAGGCCTGCGGGTTTGTGTCTCTGATCCCCCCAGCAGCCCCAGCACCGTGATGGTGGGGCTTGGGGCTGCTGGGTGCCGGGCCTGCATGTTTGAGTCTCTGATCCAGCCCCCAGCAGCCCCAGCACCAAGGTAGTGGGCCTTGGGGCTGCTGGGTGCCGGGCCTGCTGGTTTGTGTCTCCGATCAAGCCCCCAAAAGCCCCAGCACCGAGGTGGCGGGGATTGGAGCTGCTGGGGCCTGACGGGAGACATAAACACACAGGGCTTCCGTCAGGCTTCGCTGCTCTGGCCCAGGAGCCGTCAGGCTTCGCTGCTCCTGCCTGGGAGCCATCAGGCTTCGCTCCGCTGCTTGGAGCCTACATATGCAAATTAACCACCATCTTTGTTGGATTAATTTGCGTACTCTTCTGATTGGCTGGTTAGCATAACGAAGGTATGGTCAATTTACATGTTTGTCTATTATTAGGTAAGATTTGTTCTCTGACAGGTCACGAGTCCAGGATTACCAAGGGGGAAAAAACAACCACTTAGATTCCAGTTCACTTATGAAACACAGGGAAAACGCTGCGTTGCCTCTTGGACATTTCATGCTGCAGTTTTACTTTATTCCAGCATCAGAAGCTTTGCTTGGCCTTTGCCTTTTTTCTTTTTACATTTGAAAAATCCCCTACTTACAGGGCTCCAACTATGTGCCAAGCACGTTTTTAAAATAACTTGATTTTGTGATAGTATAATGCAACACATGGGGGGAGGGGCCGCCTTGAAAAATTCAGAAAACAGAAGAGAAATCCTAACACCCAGAGATAACCATTAGATACCTGCTTTCAAAATGCACTCTCCATCTCACTAGTTTCTTTTAAAGAGGAAACTAGTGGTATTTCCAAATGTCAACTTTGTTTTGGGACAGATTATTCATTCCTTCAAAAACACCTACTAGGTTGGAACACAGAAACAATCATGGCAAGTGATTTGGAATCAAAAAATGAGCGGCCTATTTTTAGGTACAATAACTCTTTTATGTTATTCACCATTAACAATCAGCAACAATTGTGTGCTGCAAAAGATTTTCCACTATCACAGTCCATCTCATTAAATGCACTCTATTTTATATTTCTATATATGTACATATTTTTAAATGACATTGAAGAACTGTTGCAGCCCTTTGTGCACTGTTAGCATAACTTCTTTGCCCCAAGAGTTCACCTAGCAATCACACGGTGAATTTTACAAGGGAGACACCATCTTTGCCACCTTCCCTGGGAATTATTTTTTTACCACAGTCCCAGCAGTCACTCCATCAATGGTAACACTTGCATGTTTTTCCCATAAAACATTATATTTGTTTAAAAGTTATTTAATCCTGAACATACATTGTCTTCAGAATATCCTTCTTCAATGACTCACAAGAAATATGTCATGTATTTTATTATTAAAACAAAATTTAGAAAATTTCATAATTTATGACAATGCAACACAGCAAACTTCTTAAAATGTGTGATTTATTTATTTTAACAGTTGTTTCTTCAAATCTTTGGCAATACTCCTTCATGTGTTTTACATCAGTGTCTTCTGTCAAATAAATACATTTTAGTTTGTCACTTAATATTAATATTTTAGGTATTTTTACTAATTTCCTTAGTTTCCTTTATTATGATCATGTACATTAGCATATTACATTTGTTACATTTAATAGACCAATATTGACATATTGTTAACTGGCTTAATTTCTTTTAAATTTTTTAAACAAAATCTAAATAGAAATAAAAATAATATTTTCTGCCTGTGCCCCAAAGGATTTTCTCACATATCGTGATGTAATACATATAGAAACTACAATTCCCAGAATGCACTGCTACTAAGACCCTTTCTTACTCCTTACTTGTGGTGGGTACATCATCCCTAGTCTTTCTTGCCTTAATATTAATATTTTAAGTATTTTTACTAATGAAGAAAAAACAGTGGCATAAGACTTTTTTTCTTTATATATTAACCTCAAAAGAGGATATTTATGATGTGATTATTTCATTCTGAAATGCAAAGATCTCTGGGATCTCTCTCCTTTTGCTCATGTACCATAAAGATATTTATCTCACAGCTCTGATTGCAGGGATAAAACTACCAACGTAGCATCAGACAAGCACCTTTGGAGGTATTTTTCATTCAAGTCTCTTTGAGGTTCTTTCTTTCACTTCCAGTGGCATGACTTTAAACATCACTGAGAAAATTGTAGAGGTTTCTCTTTATATCTGGGGTTAATAAAAAGTTTTTAAATGTCTTGGTAATGATAATTACTTCATAATTAACTAATACTAAATGTATAGTAAACAAATAGGACAAAATTCATCATTAAAAATGGTGTAAGACCAGCTGGCGTGGCTCAGTGGTTGAGCGTCGACCTATGAACCAGGAGGTAACAGTTCAATTCCTGGTCAGGGCACATGCCTGGGTTTCAGGCTCAATTCCCAGTGTGGGGCATGCAAGTGGCAGCCAAGCAATGATTCTGTCTCATCGTTGATGTTTCTCTCTCTCTTTCTCTCTCTCTCTCTCTCTCTCTCTCTCTCATTACCTCTTTGAAATCAATAAAAACAATTTTTTTTAAAAAATGACTATGGTGTAAGTAAGTCTGGCTGGTATGCTCAATGGTTGAGTGTCAACCCATGAACCAAGAGGTCACTGGTTTGATTCCCGGTCAGGGCACCTGTCAGGGTTGTGGGCTCAACCCCCAGTAATAGATGCTTCTCTCTCATTGATGTCTATATCCCTCTATCCCTCTCCCTTCCTTCTCCCTAAAATCAATTTTTAAAATAGTATAAAGTTTATCAATAATATTTCAAATAGCCTTTTGAGAGTCACTGTTTTCACTAATGTGACTAAAGAAAAAATGCCAACCAGGAATGAGAAAATACAGTTCTGCCATTCTGTTATTCACTTATGTTAACATTACTCTGAATTCACAGTTTATTTGCTGGAATATTTTAAACTGATTTGTCACTGTGAGAAGATTGGCTTATATAAAACTGGATGTCATAATCCACATATCTACTTAATTAAGCATGCATAAACCACAAAATGTTGCCAAGTGATGGAAATGAATAACTGAGTGAAATTATCTCCATAAACTATCCATGTTGTGGAACTCCCACTTTTCCCTCATTCACTGGAGATGACAATAGCATAAATTAGGGCACAAGTGTTATTGTACATTACATATTAATAAAACTTTTACTTCTTTATTTTCAAGTATTTTAATACATTTATCTATATACAGTTTTGGATTTACATAAAAATCAAGAAGATAATGCAGAGAATTCTAAGAATTCTCATATACTCTACTCCTAGTTTCCTTTATTATGATCATGTACATTAGCATATTACATTTGTTACATTTAATAGACCAATATTGACATATTGTTAACTGGCTTAATTTCTTTTAAATTTTTTAAACAAAATCTAAATAGAAATAAAAATATTTTCTGCCTGTGCCCCAATGGATTTTCTCACATATTGTGATGTAATACATCGAAACTACAATTCCCAGAATGCACTGCTACTAAGACCCTTTCTTACTCCTTACTTAACTTGTGGGTGCATCACACCTAGTCTTTCTTGCCTCCCTTACTATTTCCTCACTTCTTCCCCCATGTCTCTCCTGTGGTTTCTGGGATTGTCCATCTTGTCTGATTGTAGAAAGATGGTGGGTTGGGGACAGGTGAAGATGAAAATCAAAATTTTGAGTAACTCCCAGAGAAGCACACACGGGGTAAAGAATATTTTCTCTATTTTTTGGTTGGTCTGAGCCTGGGAATATTTGTTAGGGAGGTACAACCATCTTTATCTTTGACCTTGCAGAAATCTAATTTGTGAGTCAATTATGGGTGTAATGTGAAATAGAGCATGGTGGGTTGTTCTCATCCATGTTGCATACACTTCTAATTAGTGTCACTTCTTTCAAGGTTCTGGAATTGAGTTGCCAGTCTCAATTTGTAGCTGGCTTTTCTGTGACTTTGTGGGCTCTCGATGAGGAGTTGGGGAAGCTGCATGGAGGCATTTAGCCAGGTACCATTTAGAACCAGAGGCCTCTAACTTACTATGGAAAGTCTCCAAATAGCTTTTGGAGGGGGTTGTAAAAGTCAAATGACATAGAGGGTCTGGATGGCTGACAATAGGAGTCTGCCAAATTAAATGTATTATAAGAAGCAAAGCAGGTTCTGAGTAGCCAAAAGGGGCTGCACAAAAATGCACACTTTACTCATGGGGGGAAAGCGAGTTTTGCTTAGCTTGCTGCAGCAAGAGACCATGCACCCCAGAGGATTCAGGGGACTTCTCAGTAAGAGGGAGTGGGTAAGGGCTTCTCACAGATTGGAATCTATTCTGGATCAGTTCCAGAATGGATTTCATCTAGAAGTGGGGGCAGTTTGGTGATGAGGCATCTTAATAGTTGTTACCTTAGAGGCAAGAGAATTAGAACCACGTTGTCATTGACGAAGTAGTAGTAACACATTCCATGCTGCTCTATGAAGCTCTGAGTCAAGGCAAGAATAAGTATCTTTGAGAACATTTCAAGCTCAAATAGCAATGGAGATTCTTACTTTAAGAAACAAACAGAGAAGCAGTAGTCACTGCATCAGTTTGAAGAGAGGGAAGTTTAGTCCTCTTGTGGTTGCGGAGTGGCCTTGTCTCAGCTTGTTTCAACCCTGGTCCTTTGAGCATTGCTTATCTCCTGTGACCAAGTTTATGTCCTACTGGGAACATCACAGCCCAGCTCTAAGTTAGAGGCCTCTGGTTCTAAATGGTACCTGGCTAAATGCCTCCATGCAGCTTTCCCAACTCCTCACCATTTTTCATTTCCTCACATATTATCTCCTTATTCAACAAGTCTATGGCATAGGCACTATTTATATCATTGCATATTACAGATGTGGAAACCAAAGTAAAGGAGAGGTTAAAGAACTTGTCCAAGATCATACTTCTGGCTCCTGCTAGTAACGACTGCTCTTCCACAGCAACAGGAATTACCCTGTTGCTTTTCCAAGTATACCAGGCTTTTTAACAAGCAGTTACTAATATGTTTTCAACTGATAGTGGCTTCACTTTTTGAGTCATAATAGAATTGTCGGAAGTGTTAAGAGTTAAACACCTAGTCCAAAAAAAGAAGATGACATATTAGGCTTCCAAGACTATTAACCATTACAGCTGCCTACTGGCTTTGAATAAGCTACACCGATGGAAGTTTAAACTTAGACTGAGCCTCAAAAGATCTGGTGATGGGTGCTAAGCAAAGGCATGTATTTTAATAAAAGATTTTTATGTTTGCCGGGCGCGGTGGCGCACGCCTGTAGTCCCAGCTACTCGGGAGGCTGAGGCTGGAGGATCGCTTGAGCCCAGGAGTTCTGGGCTGTGGTGCGCTATGCCGATAGGGTGTCCGCACTAAGATCGGCATCAATATGGTGACTTTCCAGGAGCGGGGGGCCACCAGGTTGCCTAAGGAGGGGTGAACCGGCCCAGGTCGGAGACGGAGCAGGTCAAAGCTCCCGTGCTGATCAGTAGTGGGATCGCGCCTGTGAATAGCCACTGCATTCCAGCCTGGGCACTCCCTTGTAGGTAACTAACTGCTTTTCTTTTGCTGCTTTTAGGATTCTCTCTTTGTCTTTTGCTCTTGGCATTTTAATTATGATGTGTCTTGGTGTGGTCCTCTTTGTGTTCCTCTTGTTTGGGGTTCTCTGTGCTTTCTGGACTTGTAAGTCTATTTCTTTCACCAGGTACAGGAAGTTTTCTGTCATTATTTCTTCAAATGGGTTTTCAATATCTTGCTCTCTCTTTTCTTCTGGCACCCCCATAATTCAGATGTTGGTACTCTTGAAGTTGTCCCAGAGGCTCCTTACACTATCTTCATATTTTTGGATTGTTTTTTCTTTTTGTTCTTCTGGTGGGGGGCTTTTTGCTTCCTCATATTTCAAATCATTGATTTGATTCTCGGGATCCTCTAGTCTACTGTTGAATCCCTGTATATTGTTCTTTATTTCAGTCAGTGCATGCTTAATTTCTGACTGGTCCTTTTCTTTTCTTTTTTTTCTTTTTTTCATTCTCTCTAAGATCCTTGAAAGTCTCACTAAGTCCCTTGGGGGTTGCTAGAAGGTTCTTGAGTAACCTTATAACTGTGGTTTTGAACTCTATATCCAGTAATTTGCTTTCTTCCATTTCTTTCATGACATGTTTCTTTGTCTCACATTTTGGCTGCTTCCCTGTGTTTGTTTCTATGTATTGGGTAGAGCTGCTAAGTCTCCTTGAATTGATAATGTGGCCTTGTGTAGTAAGTGTCCTATAGCGCCCAGTGGCTCAGCCTCCCCAATCACCTGAGGTGGACACTCTAGGTGCACCCCTTTGTGGGCTGTGTGCACAGTCTTGTTGTAGTTGAGTCTTGATTGCTGTTGGTGTCATTGGGAGGAATTGACCTCCAGGCCAATTTGCTATGGGGACCAGCTGTGACTACAGTGGAGAGCTGCTCTGCAGGAGACATCCTTATGGAGCAGGACTTGCTTCAGTGGGGCTTTGGTGCTCACTGAGTCTGCCCCTTGAGTGTCTTGCTTATGGATGTGAAGAGTTATAATCTGGTATGTCTGACACTGACCACTGGGTACACTGGCTCTTGGGTTTCCAGAGAAGTGCAAAGTCTGCCACTGCTTGGGGCCACCCAGCAGGAGCTACAGAGAGGTATGAAGATTCCTCCTCTTTGTATCGGGTTTGGAAGTGCCCAGATGAGGCCCAGCTGTGAAGCAAGGCAGGCTGGTGCTGGGTCTTGAGCCTTTTATTGATAGGTTTGGGGCTCCCTGATCCAGCTGCAGCTTGTTTGACATGTTTTAGCCTGAAAAAGAACAGGCCATTCATATGCAAAAGCCACTGCACACAGCTTGGGTGGGGGTTGCAAATTAGGGGGGATGGAGTTTTGGGGAATCACCAGGGTTAAGCAAACAGAAATGGCTGGCAGTCAGCCCTGCAGCTGGGGAGGTGCCAGCATGGGAACAATGACCACTGTGAGCACCTCTGTCTGGAAGAAAGCCACCCCAAGTTCCTTCCCCAACGCCAGACAGTCCAGTTTCTCCTAGTATGTGTCTAGGTTACCCAGAGCCTCACCTGGCACTGGAGCTCAGAGGAAATGGGAGCTTGTAAGTTCAGTTCATGGTGCTGGCCTTTTAATAGAAGCAGCAGGGTCTCCAGCAGCCTTTGTGTCACTGAGCCCCAATCCCCACTGGTTTTTACAGCCCGTAGTTCTTACTGCCCATAGGGACTTCTTTTTCCAGCTCTGGGACTCTGGGTTGGGGGTCTGATGTGGGGCTGGGACCTCTTGCTCCTCCAGGCAGCCTCCACAGAGGCAATCTCCCTCCCAATTAAAAAGGTGGCACAATGGGTGCCAAACCAGCCCGTTCCACACCTCCACACCTCCCACCAGTCTCAGTGTGCTTTCTTCTTTACTTCTCTAGTTGTAGGGCTTCCACTCAGCCAGCTTTCCAGGGGTTCTGGATGATGGTTGTTCTGTATTTTAGTTGTAATTTTGATGTGGTTGTGGGAAGCAGTTTGCCTATACTGCCATCTTTTTTAGCTGTCCTTTTGTGTTTGTTTCATGGGGTGGCCTAGGTACTATATGTCCTGTGGGACCCAGTGGTGCAGTCTCCTTTATCTCCTGAAATGGATGTTCTAGGAACGTTCCTTGTGTGTGTTATTTGGACTCTCCTGTTACAATTGGGTCTTTATTGTTTTTGTCTCATATGTACGTGGGATCTCACCTCTGGCTGGCTGACTGTGAGGATCAACCCCAACCATGTCATGGGAGCTATTATACAGAAGCTGACAGTCTCAAGGTGGTTTCTGCCGTTCCTTGTTTAAAAGTACCCTCTTCTGCCCTTCCTTAAGTCTCCTCTTTTTACTCAAGGTGAATGTTCCCCAATTTAGTTTTATTTCTAGTTTGGTTCTGGGAGGAGGTGCAAGGAAGATCAACCTAACTGCCACCATCTTGAAAACCTAAGAGATTTCATGGTGGACAGAGTCTAATAATCACATGACATTCTCAACTGTAAGTGGTCTGAGAAGTGGTCTCACCCATGTGCACATGTGGACATGAGTAGCTCAGAAGATGGTGATAAAAATCTCAGACACTTTTTATAGCAATATTATTTCTGATATCTCTTTCCATGCAAGAGAAACAAAAGAAAAGGTAAACAAATGGGACTACATAAAACTAAAAATCTTTTCACAGCAAAGAAAACCATCAACAAAATTAAAAGACATCCCAGAGAATGGGAAAACTTATTCGCCAATGATAGATCTGATAAGGGCTTAAAATCCAAGCTTTATAAAATATTCAAAGAACTCAACACCAAAAAAACAAACAATCCAATTAAAAACATGAGCAAAGGACCTGAACAGACACTTCTCCAACGAGGACATACAGATGGCCAATAGACATATGAAAAGATGCTCAACATTACTAATCATCAGAGAAATGCACATTAAAACCATAATAAGATATCACCTCACACCTATCAGAATGGCTATTTTCAATAAATATACAAACAAGTATTGGTAAGGACATGGAGAAAAGAGAACCCTCATGCACTGTTGTGTATCTCTCTCACATCAATGTTTCTCTCTCCCTGGCCTCCTCCCCTCTAAAAAAGTAAAAGTTCTAGTAAGCCTGGGGGTTGTGGCTCAGTGGTTGGACGTGACCCATGAACCAGGAGGTCACCATTGGAATCCCAGTCAGGGCAAATGCCCAGGTTGTGGGCTCATCCCCAGTAGGGGGCATGCAGAAGACAGCTGATGGATGATTCTCTCTCATTATTGATGTTTCTATCTCCCTCTCCCTCTCCTTCCCTCTCTGAAGTCCATAAAAACATTTTTTTAAAGTTCTAGCAATACAATAGGAGCTTTGAAGAAAGCTTGCAAAAGTCTTTACCAATAAAGAGCTAGTCTCCAAGTGATGAAAAAAAATGTTTTAATATTTGCTAGCAACTTTTGTACAGTATTTATCAAGATAAACATTGCAATCAAAATGTCCATTGTTTGTAAGCTGGGAATTTGCCAATATTTTCCAAGGAGAGGCTTCATGCTGAATTTTGATTCTGCAGCTGAAATGTAGGACAGTTATAAAAGTGAAAAGAATAAAATTATTCAGATTTGGACATTTTAATTATTTAAATTTTATACAAAAGAACAAAACTAGAATAAGTACTGACAAAACATCTTTGTAGCTGCCTTCAAAGGGACAAAAATTTTAGTTTGTACTAAATTTTTTAACTTACTGCTAAAAGCAGTAAAAATGGCCATGCAGGTTGAAATCATTGATCATTTATAATGGCTTTTGTTTCCCAACCTTCAATTTTGTTCCGATTTTAAAAAACAATATGAAATTACTGTGTTTGAAATATTTTATTATTTGTAATATTTCTGTAAATTTATTGTGATGTTTTAAGGTTCTAAAACCAGACAATGAATGGGTCTGGGCTGCCTGTCACTACTTGAACCAATTAAGCAAAAACAGAGTTGAATCATATATGAGCATTTATTCCAGTAATGCCAGCAGTGTGGGAGAGCAGCAGGTCATCCATGGAAATCTGCTCCCTCACGCCACTCCCCCATAAACCAGATGCTGATATAAGGGGAAAGGACAAAGATTATATGAGGAAGTAGGCAGAAGGAATAAGAATAGGTATGCAAAAGGAATTACAATGGGTATTACAGGCATGAGAAAGTAGGCAAAAGGAATAAAAACAGGTATAATGGTTACAGATTACAGACAATGCGGGGTGTGGGGGCAGGCAACCTCTGGGATTCCATTGTTTGGGCAGCAAGGTTGTTAATCTTTCCATGATAATAGGCATTTCTTAACTCCCGTGTCCCAGCCAGATCAGAATATGCTTTCTTTAATCAGAGCAAAACAATCACGATCAGCAGAGCATGATTAATATTTCTTATAATTATAGTTAGTCCTCAATATTCTTTTCCTGCCTCTAACATTCCCCACTCTTTTTCTATCCTCTCATATCTAGAGTTCCATCAAATCTGGAGAGCCTGCCTCACTTAAAAATATACAGTGCTGTGGACTTCAGGTAAAAAGATGATGTGAAATACCCAGATGTCTGGTCTGCAGGCTGAGAAAACAGGGCCAGCACTCATCCTGTTTGCACAAGACAAAGGGAAAGACAGTCTCCCATTGGTACTTTCCCTACCTTCCTCTGAATCTGCTAAACCCCAGGTGAGCAGATCCAGGGAGAAACACCCATCAGCTCTGCCAGGTCACAGTGACACGGGATAACACCTCCCTGGAATGGGTCAGCCCCCCAGCACCTTCTTCCAGCCCCCCAAGCAGTGATAACCTGAGTCAAAGGATGGAGGGTCCCGGGGAAGGCATCACATCAGGCATCTCTGGCTTTCCCTTCCCACAGCAGAGTAAATGAAACAGAAGCTGGAGTCAGGTGCCCTCTATCTGAAATTTGCCCCAGAAGAGCATGAGAAAACAATTACAGTTCTAACCACAGGAATGAAGGAGAAAGCATTGGCATGGGCGACTGAAAACGCCAGTAATCCCAGTCCCACTGAGAGTTCCGAGTGAGAAGGATGAGTGAAGGAATCTTTTAAAGTAAAGTTTATTATTATTCAGGAATGGTGAGGCCAGCAGGTCAGGAGACAATTGCCCTTGAAAAGATAACTGTTTCTCACAGTTCCTCAGAGAAGATATGCCAGCACCAATGATAGGGGCCATATGGGAAGTCAGGAGACTGGGAGTGAGGGGGGGGAATGTGGGCAAGAGTCTCTTTTGTGGTTTTCACAGGGAAGACTGCGTGAGCCAGGAGCAGGCTTGAGATTGGCTAGTTTGAATAATTTCACCCGGCCCTGGGGTGATCAAAACAGGGGGAGGGAGGCCCTGGGTGTGAAACCTTCATAAAGAAAATGGCTGAGGTGTAGCATGTGGTTGGTGAGTTTGCACAGAAAAGGAGCACTCACAGGCCAGTTTTTGCTTTCTCTAGCAATTACCCAACTTTGGGAGGGGTGGTCTCTCCCCAAACAAGACCACAAGATCTCAAAACATCAAAAATATAGAATAGCCCTAGCGGATTTGGCTCAGTGGATGGAGCATTGGCCCTCGGAGTGAAGGGTCCCAGGTTTGATTCTGGTCAAGGGCACATAATTCAGTTGTAGGCTCAACCCCCGGCCCTGGTGGAGGCACATGCGGGAGCAACCAATTGATGTGTCTCTCTCACATGATGTTTCTCTCTCTCTGTCTCTCCTCTCCCTTCCACTCTCTCTAAAAATCAATGTAAAAATATCCAGTGAGGACTAACAAAATTACAGAATAAAAAAAAACATGATTATTACAGTATTCCTATTTCCCAGCTTTTTTGCATATAGGTGAGATCACACATTATCTATCTTTGTTCAACCTGTTTCACTCACCATCATGCCCTCAAGTTCCTCCATGTTCTTGCAAATGGCAAAATATTTTTTATGGCTGAGTAGTGTGGACAAAAAGGAGCCACATGCTAACCTGACAAACTCAGAGAAAGGCCTGCATGTGCTAAGGCAGTATTTTCCCCTAACAAAGGCTAATCTTCACCGTAACTGCGCCTGTCTGTTTGTCTTTTTGCATCTAAGATAATATGCCTGATTCACATGCCTTTGCAAAAACAAAGTAATTTCCCTTTTTCCAGACCCCTCCAAGCACAGGCACCACTCTGTGCTCTGTGGAGCCCAAATCCCCTAGTTGTTATTGAGTTGTTGACTGTAAACTATCCAGCACCCACCTAACTAAAAGAAGTGTGTGTCTGTTATTTTACTCTTTATCCAATCCCACAGTTCCCCCTCCCGCCACCCTTTGCTTTCTCCCTCCTTCCTAATCTATCATCAATGGATTTCAAGTAACCCACTTACATCTCCTCTTTTGATTGTAATGTATAAAACAAGGTACAAAACTGCCATTCTCTGGGGCATTGTCTCAATCCATTGAGGTTCTGCTTCGCAGCATTTGTTAACAGTTTGACTCACAAAAATTCTTCACAGGTTTCAATGTTTCTTAGCTAACAGTAGTAAATAGTTCATTGTATATATACACACTAGAGGCCTGGTGCATGAAATTCGTGCGGGGGGGTGGCCTCAGCCCAGCCTGCACCCTCTCCAATCCGGGACCCCTCAGGGGATGTCCGACTGCCTCTCACAATCCAGGACCGCTGGCTCCTAACCACTCGCCTGCCTGCCTGACCTCCCCTAATCCCTCTGCCTGCCTGCCTGATCACCCCTAACCACTTCTGCCTGACTGATCGCCCCTAACCACCTCTGCCTGCCTGCCTGATTGCCCTTAACTGCTCTCCTGCTGGCCTGATGACCCCTAACTGCCTCTGCCCTGTCCCGCACCCAGGACCCAGGATTCCCTCCTCCAGCCAGTTGCAGGCACCCAGGACCTGGGCTTCCCTCCCTCTGGCCGGCCACAGGCTCTCAGGACCCAGGCCAGCTTCACCCGGGCCGGCCGCAGCCACAGGGGCCCATGGGCGGGTGGCTTCACCCAGGCCGCAGCTGTAGGCACTGGCGCCTGGGACCATGTGGCGGGCGGCTTGTCCCTCTCCCAGGCCACAGGCGCAGCCACTGGCACCTGGGACCACAGGGCAGGCAGCTTGTCCCTCTCCCGGGCCGCAGCCTGGCTGGTCCCCAGTCCTCTCTCCCCAGTGTTGAGTGTCTGAGCCATTGCGGTGTGATGGCATGAGGCCGTGATGACCATTTGCATATTAGCTCTTTATTATATAGGATCATCTTTACCCATCCATCTACTGACAGACACTGGAGTTGTTTCCATATCTTGGCTTCGTTTATTCTGTATTTTTGATGCTTTGACTCGTGTGTGTGTGTGTGTGTGTGTGTGTGTGTGTGTGTGTATGTACTTTTTGTAAGCCTGAAATATTTTGTAATTTAAATTTTTGAAATCAGAAAAATTAGTTTGGAAATAAAATAATTCAATCCTGTAGTTCCAGCTTTACTGGGTTTTCCCTTTGTCTCCCGGATGTCTGCAAGGCTGCAGACAATGATGCTGAGTGTGGGGTCCACTGACCAGCAGCAGCAGCATCACCTGGGTGGATTCTCAGGCCGCCTGGACCTGCTGAATCAGAATCTCTGTGCAGGAACCATGTCTGTTTAATAAGCCTCCTGCAGGTTCTCATTCATGTTTAAGCATGAGGGCTTGCTGGTCTGAGAGAACTGCTTCACAACCCCAGTCTCACTGTCCTTCCTTTCTGATGTTCTGGGCAAATTAAGAATGTAAGAAATCTGAAGACCCAGGTCAGTAGATCTCCATTTGCTGCACATTGAGATCTCCCGGGAGCTTTTAAAATCACTGAGTCTTGGCCTCCATCTACAGAGGTTCAAACTGAGTGGGTTTGGGGTGCAGCCAGGACATGGCGATCTTTCTTTTATGAGTTCCCCTGTGATTCTAATTTGCAACTAATGTTGTGAACCCCTTAGCAAGAGAACAAAGGATTTAGCTGAAGGAAAAGAAGTTCCTGGTTTTGGCTGCCACCTGCTGGCAGAGGCTGTACACATCATCTCCCAGCAACCTCGGATGCAGCTGAAAAGATGTCCTGGCCCAGGTGGGCTTCCAAAGTTCCCTGCACACATCTGAAGTCTGTCGATGTCTGCACAAGAGATGCCCTTTCAAGAGAAATGTCTAAGTCCCTAATTCCATTTCAAAGCTATGCTGAGGTGTTTCCAGTTATCATTTGCTCACACACACCTACACTGAAAGACCACACTACCTGTAATTTGTGGCAAAGGCTCATAGAGCAGTTACTATGCACATCCACTGGCCTAAAAACTTCACAAACAACTCAGCTATCCTCATAGTTGCCTTTGAAGCCAGCACTATTATTACTTCCAAGGTGCTGTAGGGGAAACCGAGGCATGAAGAGGATTGTGATTTGCCTTGACTGTTAAGTGGAAGAGTCCATGTTTAAATCCCCGCAGCTGGCTCTGATGTGGTCTTAACCACATCGTTGCCTTGCTACCTCTAATCATGACCCCTCTGCCCTGTTCTCTGTGGTACCCCAGAATATTATGTGCCAGGCACCATATCCACCTTTTTACCCAAGAGAAAACAGGCTCAGAGAGTCTCATCCACTGTTCTGGATGGATCTTAGTCACCACTGTCAGTCACTAAAATATCTCAGCTGTCTGGGTTATTATCCTGCTCCTGCCTCCATCCCAGCTGTGTGACTTTGGGCAAGGTACTTCACCTCTCTGAGCCTCCATGTCTATCAGAAATAAAATTGACCCAGCACCCATTTCTAGGTCATCAAATTGCAGTGAGAATTTAGCCAACCTCCATTCCAAGCTGTCATGTAACATCCCTTGGACTTGCCATGATGATTTTTTAAAGGGGAAAAAATGTTTATTATTGTCTTAAGTAGCTGTAATCTAAATTTGCAAAAATACTCTTTCATAGAGTATTGGAACCCCATCCCTTCCTAGAGTCCTGGACACTGAGAAGTGGACCCCCCAGCAAGGGCACCCTCTCCCCTTCTCTCCCCTAGCCTAGTCTTGGGAGCTAGGTCAAGGCCAAGCCACTCATTCCCCATTTTTATAAATGTTCTGAATAAGGTGGAGTAACGGGAGACACCTCCCTTTCTCACACAGTTGCATGACTATCAGTACCCAAGCTGGGTCCTGAACACAGTCTATTCAATTCATTATGGAATGGTCCATCCAGACCAAACATGTCCTAATGTTCTGATGCTTAAAGCTCTATTACAACCTCACACTCAGTAGGGTGGCTATCACTTTTTTTAAATACAGAAAAAAGATGTTGGTAAGGATGTGGAGAAAATGGAACTCTCTACATTGCTAATGGGAATGTAAAATGGTGCAGCGATTATGCAAAACAGTATGACAGTCCCTAGGAAAATTAAGAATAAAATTACCATATGATCCATTAATCCATTTTTGGGTTTTTACCCAAGATAATTGAAATCAGGGTCCCAAAGAGATAGTCATACACCCATGTTCACAACAGCATTATTCTTCATAGCCAAGAGGTGGACGCAACCCAAGATCCATCAATGGATAAATAGATAAACACAATTCCAGACAATGGAATATTATTCAGGCTTTTAAAGTAAGAGATTCTGGCCCATGCTACAACACGGATGAACCTTGAGAATGGACCTTGAGGGCATTATGCTAACTGAAAACTAACCAAAAAAATAACCCTGATCCATCTATACACATATCTTAATGACTCAACATATTGAAGGACACACCTGGAAAGCTAATGATATTCTATTAGACCTCCCCTGAGAAAAATGCTTATTGGGAAGAAAAATACGGCGGCCAAATAGGCAGATGTACTGGCCCCTCGTCCTGGGGCCAGACTGGCAATACACCTAAATCTGAGAACATCCACCCAGAACTAACAAATTAGGCACAGCTGAGGAGAAAACTTGCAACAAGGAAGGCAGAAAACACCTGGAGATCGGTAGGAACAGGACATGGGCTTGAGATGGGCAGCGGGCCAGTGGGCCGAGAGGGAGAAGAGGAAGCTGTGTTGTACCAAAGCCGCATCCCTTGGCCGCAGGTGTAACATCCAACTGTGAAAAGAAAAAGACATGGGGTTGCTGGCAGCCAGGGAGTCTGGACCCAAGACCACAGCCGCAAAAGGCAACCTGAGCAGCGTGGGGGGGGAGGGGGGTGGTCGCCCGGAGGGAGGGGTGGAAGCTGAGGTTTCCTTGTTTTTGTTTTGTTTTGTCTTTGTTTTTATTCTCTAAACTCAGAACACAGGACTTTTCAATTGCACTCACTCACCCGAGGCTTTGCAGGGAGGGAGGCACAGACTTGAGGTGCCTGAGGAGAGGCTGAGAGGAAGCAGGGCAGGGAGACGTGGCCAGGAGTCCTGCACTGGGACGTTCTTAAGCTTCCAAACCAAAGGGGCCGTTTCTCCCCAGAAGAGCTAGCCCCTCCCAGTAGCCTCAGGGCAGGTGACACAGCCTGCCACGCCCTGCAGTTTGAGCTTTACCGAGGAAACGAAGGCAGAGACCACGCTTACGGGTCTGAATAGTTCCAAAGAGCCCTCAATGACTGGATTGGAAGAGAAGCCATCAGCCCTGCTATTCTGGGAACCAGACGGATAAAAACTCCAGGTTGCCAGCCAACCCCTTTGTTCTCCATACAAGGATCTCTGACCAACCAAGGGCAGAATATTTTGGGCCACTAGTGGAGGAGTAGCTTTGGGTCAGGAAAAAACACCCATCTTATTCCCTGAAAGCAAAACAGGACCAACCCACCTAAAGTCCTGTCAGAAACAGACGCTTGAGTGACTAAGACTGACAGCTGGCAGACAGGCAAAGAGGGCAGATGGGCCCCGCCTGCTTGCTGCGAAGGCCTGCGGAGATAATCATAAGCAGAGGACTGGTGGATCGCTTAGAGTTTCAAGCAGGGTGCTAAAAGCCAAAGGACAATACCTGACAGGGGTCAGCACCTAAGTACCTAACAGGGAGCCCAGAATTGGCAGACAGCACAGAAGAGTGGGGTCCTAAACCAGGTCCCCTGGGGCATTACAACTCGGCTGAAGCAAATGACACTTCACTTTTTATTTTTTTGCACTTTTTTCTTTCGCTCTTCTTTTTTTTCTCCCACGTTTTTTTCCTTTTTGTGGTAGGAAGCGAAATCTTTCCTTTCTTTCCCTTTTTATTTTTTCTTAAATATATATTTTTATGGATTTCAGAGAGGAAGGGAGAGGGAGAGAGAGACAGAAACATCAATGATGAGAGAAAATCATTCATCTGCTGCCTCCTGCATGCCCCCCACTGGGGATCAAGTCCACAACTCGGTCATGTGCCCTGACCGGGAATCAAACAGAGACCTCCTGGTTCATTGGTTGATGCTCAACCACTGAGCCCTGCCTGTCAGGCTTTCTTCCCCTTTAAAAATTTATCTTCTTTATCTGTTTTATTGATGTGTTATTATCCTAGTCTCTGTTGGTTTATTCATATACCTAATATTCTTTTCCCTGCTCCTACTTCATTTGCTCTTTTCTTATCTTTTTCTTCACTACTCAATTTTTTTTCCTTTTTTCTCCTCTCTTGCTCTTTACCTCTCCTAATTTTTTAACTTGTTTCACTTCCTAAAATTGGGCCTATCTGCTCTTCCTCTATTCTCCTTTTCAAAAAAAAAAAAATTTGTTGTTGTTTTTTTTTTCATTTTTTCTTCTTGTCTTCTCATATTTTTTTCTCCCTCCTCTATTCTAAACCATGGTCCTTCCTCTATTCATCCAATTCCTTAACCTTATTTTCTCTATTTAAGCTCCTCATCTACAGATTCTGCCCCTCCCCCCCCCTTTTCTGGGTGTTTTTGTTTGCACTTTTTGGTTTATTTATTTGTTTTGTTGTATTTTCTCCCCATATTCTTTCTTTTTTTTTTCTCACTACTATTGTTGCTCTTTTCTCTTTCCTAATTCTCTCTTCTCTGGTACTCACTTTTATTTGGGGTTATAGGTGTCATTTGTACATTCATGTTCTATTCCTCCTGTGTCATGTCTTGTTGTGTTGTATTTTGTGCTGTTCAGTCAGCCTGAACATCCACAAATGGGACAATAACATTCAGAACCCACCTACATCAGGAGAACACAAATATCTCAAATAGGGGGCCTCTGTAGAACACCCAACCCACGAGACCTGAGAGACTGCACCCCTGGGTCCCACAAAATAAGACCAATTATCTACTACATAAAACCAATTCAAAAAATCTGGATGCCATAGCAGTTTGACCTAATACAAAGGAACAACAAAAATGGTAAGACAAAGAAACAACCCCCAAATGAAGGAAAGGGGGAATCAGAAAAGGAACTAAATGAAATGGAGGCAATCAATTTTCAGAGAAAGAATTCAGAGTAATGGTTATAAGAATGCACAAACGTCTGGATGAGAAATTCACCAACACGGGTAAGAACCAAGAGGAAATGAAGAATGACATAGCTGCAATAAAGAAAACAATGGAAGGTTTCAACAGTGGACTAGAAGAAGCTGAGGACCAAAACAGCAAGTTACAAGACAAGGTAGAAAAATACACCCAAGCAGAGCAGCAACTGGGAAAAAAAAATTAAAAAGCAGAAGAGTCTAAGGGAGCTCTGGGACAACACGAAACAAAACATCTGCATAATAGGGGTGCCAGAAGGAGAGGAAGCTGAGCAAGGAATAGAAAACCTATTTGAAGAAATAATGACAGAAAATTTCCCTGACTTTGGGAAGAAAAAAGCCACCCAAGTCCAAGAAGTACACAGAGTCCCAAACAAGATGAACCCCAAAAGACTGACACCAAAGACACATTGTAATTTGTGGGGAAGTATGCGACTGAGCTGGAAAACTTGTAAGGAGGATTTTTTGAAAGGTCAGAGGCCTTTGGGGGACCTTGCCAAAGGCAGCAGACCCTGCCTTTATTTTTCCAAACAAGTCTAAGTTTTGGGGTGTTTTATTAGAATTTTTGTGTTTAGATTTTTAAACGTCCTTGTTTGAAAGACATTATAGATGTATGTGTTTTTTTGCCCCGACCTGCAGGGCATGCTTCGTGGGTACACCGCACCAAATCCTGCAAAGGAATGAGAGGATAGGAGATGCGAAGAAATGGAGGCAAGACAAAGTTCTGATCAAGCCTCAATTTTATTTTTACAGCGGGTAGTATTTATGTTGTTCTAGAGGAGAGGGGTGGGCAAAGGGGGTCCATGGGCGGTAACCTATCATTAAGGATGTAACAGGTTCTGGAATGTCGCAGCTATGCGCTTATCAGCGGAGATGTAGCAGCTTTGTGCTTAGGGTGAGGGTATGTTATCTTTTAACTCCAGGCCAAACCGGGAGTTGGCTTGGAGGAGCCATAAACCTATTATGCTGTAAACTGGAGATGTATATGTGATTTATAATGGCTCCCAACATTTTTTCAAGGATGTTTATTTGGGGAAGAAAAATTGTTTCAACAGGAAATTATTAGAAACTGTTCTAACTTTTGCCCAAATACACTAAATTTCATAACACATTTTGTCTCCACCAAATTACAAGCCCTACTTGCATCTAAGGAATACTACCTCTAGGCACCATTGCCACCTCCTTCTGTGCCCAGGCCTCATTGTCCCTCTGACAAAGAGCAAAAATCTCTTGGCTCTGAAAAAAACCTTTGACCCATCTCAACACAAAATAATTACAGAAGAAATCCAGCATCTCCTTTCCCTAAAAAAATTCAAAGCCAAAATCTTTAAAGGAAATATAATAGACAATTAAACAAACATAAACAAAACAAAAACAATAGGCCAGCTAAAAAAATATAGACTTTAAGACATACTTCTCACCACTCCAACTACTCTAAAACTAAAAATTAAAAAAACTATATAAAACTTACCTTTAATCATAACTAATTTTTTAAAATTTATAATTGTCATATAATAAAAATATAAAAATTTAAAAATAAACAAACTAAAAAATATATAAATTACAAAAAATCTATATAAATTATAAATATATATAAATTACAAAAATTCTATACAAATAAAAGAAATTAAAATATAAAAAATATTTTTAAAATATTAAAATATATAACAAAAAGTAAAAATACTTAAAAATAATTATAAAAATTATAAAATATTTATAAAAACCATAAAAATTTTATTTTAAAAAATCTTTTTAAAAATTATAAATATACTAAATAATAAATCTAATAAATAAAACACCTAAATTAATCAAAAATAATCATATTATTTTAAATCTTAAAACACATATACTTATATATAAATAAAAATTAAAATTTTCTTTTCAAGGCTTATACAAAATAATTTTAAAAATAACTCAAACTATAAATCCAACAAACAAAACCAATAAACCTGGTCAAATGTTGACCCACCAGGAGTCAACATTATCTCATCAACATCTCATCCCCTGACAATAACTAATGTCTACAAACCCCAGGCCTACACATAACTACATTCCTCACCCTAGGCCAGTGATGGCGAACCTTTTGAGCTTTGCGTGTCAGCATTTTGAAAAACCCTAACTTAACTCTGGTGCCATGTCACATATAGAAATTTTTTGATATTTGCAACCATAGTAAAACAAAGACTTATATTTTTGATATTTATTTTATATATTTAAATGCCATTTAACAAAGAAAAATCAACCAAAAAAATGAGTTTGCGTGTCACCTCTGACACGCGTGTCATAGGTTCGCCATCACTGCTCTAGGCCCTTCCCCTTTATAATCCTATTCCCTACACCTTACAAAAAAAATAAAATTTAATACTTATAAACACCCTGTCTTCTTAATTAAACTAACCATTGCTGTCATTATAATTCTCTTTATTTTTCTTATAGTCTACAAAATCAAAACTCAAACAATAAACACACTTCACAAACCTCAACATTCCAAAACAAAAAATTCGCTGCCTCCCTCTGTCTTCTACATCCAGCAAAACGAAAAGGGGGGAGATGTGGGGAAGCATGGGACTTGGTTGGAAAATCTGTAAGGAGGATTCACTGAAAGGTTAGAAGCCTCTGGGGGACCTTGCCAAAGGTGGCAGACCCTGCCTTGACTTTTCCAAATAAGTCTAAGCCCCTGGGTGTTTTACTAGAATCTTTATGTTTAGACTTCAAAACGTCCTTGTTTGAAAGACACTGCAGATGCAGGTGTTTTCTCAAGGATGCTTACCCTGCTGATAGTATGTAATAGTTCATTTTAGTTCAAGCTGTTGTTTCAATAAAAGCCTAAGGAGGCAGGCAAACAGGGCTATTTGCTCCTAAAGCAAAACAGCCCCTTAGCCTCTCTTTCACAAAAACATATGTCAAAATAATCTATTCATCCATCACACAGGGTCTGCCAGTCAGCCCCAATAGTAATTAAGTTGGCAAATGTCAATGACAAAGTAAGACTCTTAAAGGCTGCCAGAGAGAGACAGGAAGTTACCTACCAGGGATCTTTCATTAGACTATCAACTGATTTCTCAACAGAAACACATTAGGCCAGAAGGAAATGAAATGAAGTATAAAAAGTGAAGCAAAGCAAGGGACTGAATCCAAGAATACTATACCCAGCAAGGCTAGCATTCAAAATTGAAAGTGAAATCAGGAGCTTCATAGACAAAAAAAGGCTAAGGGAGTTTATGACCACCAAGCCAGCAATGCAAGAAATGCTAATGGGACTGCTGTAAGAAGAAGAAATAGAAAGGGAAGCAGGAACACAGGCATAAAGAATAAAAATGGCGACAAACAAATACCTATCAATAATAACCTTAAATGTAAATGGGTTAATTGCTCCAATTAAAAGATATAGGGTAGCTGAATGGATAAGAAAACATGGCCTATATATATGCTGTCTACAAGAGATCCACCTTGGAACAAAGAACTCACACAGACTGAAAGTGAAGGGATGGAAAAAAATTTTTCAGGCAAATGGAAATGAAAAAAAAAAAAAGCTTGGGTAGCAATACTTATATCTGACAAGGTAGACCTCAAAGAGAAGACCATAACAAGAGATAAAGAAGGCCACTTCATAATACTAAAGGGATCAATACAAGAGGCTATAATTCTGGTAAACATATATGCACCCAATACAGGAGCATCTAAATATATTTTTAAAACTTCTGGAGGATATAAACAGAGAGATCTACAACAATACAATCCTAGTAGGGCACTTTAATACCCCACTGACAAAACTGGATAAATCTTCTAGACAAAAAATCAATAAGGAAACAGCAATCCTAAATGACACTCTAGAACAGATGGAACTAATGGACATCTTCAGAACATTCCACCCCAAAGCTACAGAATATACATTCTTCTCAAGTGCACATGGGACACTTTCAAAGGTAGACCACATGTTAGGACACAAGCTAAGTCTCTACAAATTCAAAAAGATTAAAATCTATCAAACACTTCAGACCACAATGGCATGAAATTAGAAATCAGCTATAATAAAAATGCTCAAAACCAATCAAGTACATGGAGGCTAAATAACATGCTATTAAACAACGAATGGGTTACCAAAGAGATCAAAGAAGAAATAAATAACATCCTAGAAACAAATGAAAATGAGCACACAACAATCCAAAAGCTATGAGACACAATGAAAGCAGTCCTGGGAGGGAAGTTCATAGCACTACAGGCCTACCTCAAAAAACAAGAAAAACTGGTAATAAGTCATCTAACACTATAATTTAAAGAATTAGAAAGAGAACAACAAGAAAAGCCCAGAACAAGAAGAAGGAAGGAAATAATAAAGATCAGAGCATACAGAAGGCCAAAAGGCTTATAAAAAAATGCTCAAAGTCACTAATCATCCAAGAGATGCAAATCAAAATGAAAATGAGATATCACCTCACACCTGTCAAAATGGCTCTGTCATCAACAAATCAACCAACAACAAGTGTTGGCGAGGTTATGGAGAAAAGGGAACCCTAGTACACTGCTGGTGGGGATGCAGACTGGTGCAACCACTGTGAAACACAGTATGGAGTTTCCTCAAAAAATTAAAAATGGAACTGCCATTTGACGCAGTAATCCCACTTCTAGGAATATATCCTAAGATATCAGAAACACCAATCAGAAAGGATATATGCACCCCTATGTCCTTAGCAGCGCAATGTACAATAGTCAAGACTTGGAAATAGCCTAAGTGCCCATCAGCAGATGAGTGGATAAAAAAACTATGTTGCATTTACACAATGGAATATTACGCAGCAATAGAAAAAAACGAACTCTAACCATTTGCAACAGCATGGGTGGACCTGTAGAGTATTATGCTAAGCAAAATAAGCCAGTCAGAGAAAGATTAGTATAAGATTATCTAACTCATTTGTGGAATCTAATGAACCAAATAAACTGATAATAAAAAATAGACCCAGAGTCATAGAAGCAGAACTGATTGGGAAGACAGGGGAGGGTGGGTGGGAAGAGATCAGCCAATGAACTTGTATGCATATATGCATGACCTATGAACAATGGGATGGTAAGGGTGTGGGGAGGGGCAAATGGGAGCAAGCTGGAAGAGGTTAATGGGGGGAAAAGGAGGACCTATGTAATACTTTCAACAATAACAATTTTTTTAAATAGTCTAGACATAATGAAAATGTTTGAATTTTATACATTGAAGGAGACTATCCAGTAGGACAGTAGAAAGGCAGCTTATGATTGGTAAGAAATTAATATCCAGAATATGTAGAAACTTCCTAAAACTCAACAAAAAAATACACAACCTGATTCAAAAATGGACATGGGTCTTGAATATATATTTCTCCAAAGAAGATATACAAATGGCCAGTAAGACATGAAAAGATGCTCAACTCACTAACCATTAGAGAAATGCAATTCAAAACTACAATGACATAACATCTTACAGCTTTCAGATGGCTACCATTTTAAAAAATGAAAACAATGTGTTGGCCAGACTGCGTAGGAAAATAACCTTGTGGCCCTGGCCGGGTGGCTCCGTTGGTTGGAACGTCATCCCGTACACCAAAAGGTTGCAGGTTGTATTCCCGGTCAGAGCACAGACCTAGGTTGCCGGTTCCATGCCCAGTTGGATCTCGTACAGGAAGCAACCAATTGATATTTCTCTCTTTCTCTGTCTCTCTCCCCTTTCCTCTCTCTCTAAAATCAATTTAAGGGAGGGAGGGAGGGAGGGAGGGAGGGTTGGTTCAATTCTGATCAAGGGCAGATGCCCGGGGGGCGGGGCAGGGGGGAGGCAGCCAATCAATGATTCTTTCTCATCATTGATGTTTCTATCTCTCTCTCCCTCTCCCTTCTTCTCTGAAATCAATAAAAATATATTTTTAAAATGATGCAAATAGTAAATGTTATGTTATGTGTATTTTACCACAATACAATTTTTTTTTCAGAGAGGAAGGGAGAGGGAGATATAGAAACATCAGTGATGAGAGATAATTGATTGGCTGCCCTACTGAGGATTGAGCCCACAACCCAGGTATGTGCCCTGACCAGGGATGGAACTGTGACCTCCACTGAGCCACACCAGCCAGGCCACGAATGTTTTAAAAATAAACCAATGAGTGCATGAATATATTTTGGAATGAACCAATGAATGCATGAGAATTTCAATAAATTAAAGAATGAGTGAAATAGGGAGCATTTCAGATCTTGCTCCCCAGCATATGTTGTCATTTGGCTCAAATAAACTCATAAAAAATTTTAAAAATTAAAAACAAAGATTGAGTGAATGAACAAATTGAGCAGGAGCTGTGAGAGTGGACTACAGTGAGCCGGAATGTGTCCTCTAAGCCCCCTAAAGGGCTGTGCCTGGGTCTTCCAACACTCGGACAGATCACCTGAGCACCAGCCAAAACAAGCCCCCAGACTAGCTCTCACTCAGGGTCCCTTGTCCCAGCAGCTACAGCATCCTCCCGCTGCCTTCCTGATCCTGTCCTGGGGGCCCTAGGCAGGGTCCTGACCACCACTCCAACTTCAAGGATGCTGACCAAAGCCCAGGAGACAACGTGCACCAGTGTGGAGGTCAAAGGCACATGCCAGGGCCCTGGGGCCAGTGCCTGGAAGGCACAACTCTGGCGCTAGGAGAGACAATGGGGGTGGCAGGCAAGCCCAAAGATGACTGAACCGGGGCCAGCTGGGCTAGAAAGGGAAGGCACACAGAACCAGGGGTTCTGTAAGTCCAAGTCAAACCAGCAGACGCATGAGGAATAAGACCAAGTGTGGACTGATGGTCAGACAGAAAAGGGACAGGTTCAGTCTCTCTGGAGGGTCCCTCCTCTCTGTAGCTTGGCCTGAGCTCCCCCTAATCGCCACTCCCCACACATCCACAGGAACCCAGAGGGAGATGGGCAGTAGATAGCTCAGGTGCCCAAGTTTATTTAGAGAAGACACAGCGAGGGCTGGGCTGGGCTTTCCTGTGGTCACAGAGGAAGCTCTAATGGAGGGCAGAGAGACAGGGGGCACTCCTTGTAAAACAGGCGTTGAGGATGAAAAACAGAAAAAGACAGCTGAGGCCGACTCAGCCCCCCAGTCTGTGCAGCCTCCCTGACCAGTGGCAATCAAAACTCGGCTTGGTTCCCTTGAGTGACGGGGAGCTCCTTCACTCTAAAATCAGCCCCTGTGAGGCTGGGGGAGCAGTCAACTGCATGGAACCTTTACATACTGGAATTAGTTCCCTCTTTATGTCCATGAAAAACTTCTCCCTCTGGCCCCTAAGACACTCTGGGAATTTTACCCCTAAAACACTTTGGGGATTTGACATTTATCCATCACTGCTCTAGTCTGCTTTCTCCATGAACATCAGCGTTTATGAAGCACCTACTATGTGCCAGGCACAGGAAATGTCCCACTTTGCACTCACTGCAAACTGGGACTCTGAGAGGTCAAGTGATCTGCCTGAGTCAGCACAGCAAGATTCCAGGTGCAACAGGCTCCAGAGCCCGACACACCAGGTTAAACCTTCCCACTTGTCCGGCTTCTTCCACTGAGGACACAGTTTTGAGTTCATTTCGCACCTCTGATGGGTAGAGGTAGGTGTCTACAGAGGAAAAAAGAATCCAGAAATGGCACAGTTAACAATGGGACAGGGCTGTGAATACCCAAGCCACTGGGATGATGCAATGGAGGGACAGATGAGCTTAACCCTGCTTCCTAGCTGAGTGTTCTTAGGCAAGTCTCTTCACCTCTATGAGCTTCCAAGGCCTAATCTAAAATAAGGATAATAGTACCACCTACTTCTTGGTTATGTAAAGAATAAATGAGCCCTAGCTGGTTTCGCTCAGTGGATAGAGTGTCGACCTGCGGACCAAAGGGTCCCGGGTTCGATTCCGGTCAAGGGCACACGCCTGGGTTATGGGCTCACTCCCCAATATGGGGCATGCAGGAGGCAGCCAATTGATGATTCTCTCTCATCATTGGTGTTTCTATCTCTCCCTCTCCCTTCCTCTCTGAAATCAATAAAAATATGTTTAAAAAAGAATAAATGAGATCCTATGTGCTAAGAGCCAGTACATAATATTAGCAAATGATCCACATTGCTATTTTTTTTAATATATTTTATTGATTTTTTAAGAGAGGAAGGGAGAGGGATAGAGAGTTAGAAACATCGATGAGAGAGAAACATCCATCAGCTGCCTCCTGCACATCTCCCACTGGGGATGTGCCCGCAACCCAGGTACATGCCCTTGATCGGAATCGAACCTGGGACCTTTCAGTCCGCAGGCCGATGCTCTATCCACTGAGCCAAACCGGTTTTGGCCACATTGCTATTTTTTATTTGGTGGTGGTGGTGGTGTTAGAACCCTCTCCCATTGGACATCTGTTGTCAGACCCTTATGGTTATCTGTGTTGAGAATATCTGTGAGAATCCTCAGAGACCACCCAATGCTCCTGTATCAGTTTACAGATGATGGAATTGGACTTCCTTTCAAGATGGTGAACCAAGTACACACTGAAACCTCCCCATTTCTCCCCCAAACACTTAAAAATGGCAAGAAAATGCTAACTTGAACCAGAAACCAAAGCAAAAGTGCCCAATGACAAGGGTACTCCACTCATGGAAGTGCAGTGCCTCCTAACATATGAGGTAAGAGCAATCTCAGAAGACTCTGACCAGGGAGAAATACCCTGAAGAGATGAAAAATTCACAACCACTTCATAAAGCTCCCACAAACTCCTCAACTGGAAGAATTTACATCAGAGGAAATAGAGAATGTCATTCGATTGTAACATCTATTACAGTAAATAGATTAAGTAACTCCAAAAGATAAAAGATGGAATAATTGCCTAAAACAAGAACAGGATATTGGGGGAGGGGAGGGAGACAGGAAGATTAAAAAATGAACTAGTTAGAACTAAGATATAAAAAATATAGTTGCTACAAAACTCAAGAGATAAGTTGACTAATAGAAGAAGAAACCAAGATACAGATTTGGGGAGGGACTTACCAAGGTCACATGGGATTTAAGTAGCAGAGATGGACCCAGAACCTGGAGCCCAGGTTTTAGAAGTTCTGAAATGAGATATAACTTGGGAGATGAGCTTGGAGGCCATTTGCGGCTCTCCAAGTGTGTACTCTGGTTTCCCCTTCTCTCTTTCCTGTTTTCCTTTTCCTCCTCTGTGTATAAGGTTGCTGCTGAGCTGGACTCCACAGATCCTCCCTAATGAGGAGCAGGGCTTCCATCTCTGACTGGGCCGGGTGGGATGGCAGGTATGGAGAAAGGACCAGCCCTCTCTTCCCACACTAGAATTTAATTAAACAAAAGCTTAATGTCAGGGGAGGATTTGGCTCTATGAAGCTAAGAGAAATAGCCAATAGTGGCCATGGATGCTGAGTTGGTTACTTAAGATCTCTGAGCCTCAGATTCACCGTCTATAAAACGGGTTCAAGTTCGTGTCACAAGCAAATGTTTTGAGAATTAAATAGTAAGTTGTGTGTATAAGACGAGGACATACCTGGGTGGTCTCACCTGGAACATCTTCCTGAGGCTCAGCAGCCCTCTTCTTTGAGCCCAAAGACACCCCAGATGAGGACAGCGCTACAGTCACTTGGAGACTCAGCCACCCACAGAGGAGAGAGAAATTTAAAGCCTTGAAAAAATAGGGGGGAAGGTGAGAAAAATTGTTGCACCCAAGGAGAGAGAGTAGGCTGCTTCACAAATTCCCACCCACATGACCAGAGGGCAGCCCACAAGCTTTCCCTTTGCTCCGCGCTAAGAGGTGAGCTAGAAATGGCCGCAAACTCTCCAGTGGCAAGAGGTGGCATGTGTGCGGCCAATGCACATATGAAAAGTGTTCAATGCTCAAGAGAAATACTCATTTCTTTTCATTTACACAATGAGATACCAGTTTTTTTCCAGTTGAAATTGGCAAAGATTTTTTAAATGATAAAACCCAATGCTAACAAAAATGTGTGTGCCTCGAAGGTGGAGGTGTAAATTGCTTCCTGGCAAAGCAATTAGGCAAAACAGAGTTGTACTCCTACCCTGTTTGAGGAATGAAGGTGTCACTCCCCCATCTCAATCACTGCTTCAGGCATCTCTCTACTCGGCCTCAGTAGCCCCAATATCCCTCATCAAGTACACCATTCCAGCCAGTTCGAACCTCTTGTTTGTTGGAAAGATGTTTTCTCTCCTCAAATGCTGTTCCTTCTGCCTGAAGCATTCTTCCTCTTCCCTTCACCTCTTACCTGGCCAAATTTACTCGCCCTTTAGGACTTAGCATAGATGTTACCTCTTACAGGACGCCTACCACACTGAACCCTCTCAGCTAGGCCAGGAGCCTTTTCTGGGCTCCCAGCACCATGTGGGTTTCCACCATCATCGTAGTGATCGCTCTTTTTTCCCCCCCAAACTATAAGAAAAAGTTTATTTAGAAAGTCACAGATATAGAAGTGAGCTGTAGAAGAAATGGGCTCAGGAAACATGTTACAGAGACAAAGGACAAGCCCTTGGAGCTTAAGAGAGAGAGGGTAAAGGTAACGGGCCTGGGGGAAAGGACGGGGTGGGAAAGGTGCAGGTGTGCTTCCAAGAGGAAGAGCCGCTGGGTCCTCCATCCTAAGGGCTTTTAAGGATGGGGATTTCAGGGGAAGTCCCAGGGGAGGATCAATAGAATATTCATCAGTCTCCAGGTGTGTCCTTTCAGGGCCATGGTCTCCACTGATTGGTCAACACCAGGGAAGGGGGTAGTCAATGCAGCTGGTCCTGAGGCAGCCCTGGCAGCCCTTGTCTGGTTTTGCTGCTTTTCTAGGCCTGGAGCTACAACACAACTGAGGCCCAGATGTTATCCCTAGGGGGTAATGCTTAAGGGAGTGGTTGTGCAATGGCCCACATGGGAGTCAAAGGAGGCCACTGTTTGTGACCTTGTTCCTCCTCTAATGGGGTCTACCCCATGACTAGCAACATGCCAGGGGAGGAAAGGCCAGCGGGTCCCAGCTTCATGACTAGCCATCTGAAAGGTCAGGGATCTAAACTGCATGGCCATCGATATGCTACAGGAAGAAAGGTTCCCCTGGGGCGAGCGAGGTCCTTGTTTGCCCACTTTTGCCTGCTGCTGGGCACCCAGGGCTTCCGCCCCGGTGACCTGTACCTGGCCCACCGTCCTTGCTCTGCTCGTGTCTGTCTAACTGCCCACCACAAATAATACTGCTGGTCTTTTACCCCTTCACACTTGTCCTATATTTGTTCATATTTAAAGTCTTTTCTTTTTTAGAGGAGCCCCAAGAATGCCAGGTGTGGTGGGTGCCTGCTGCCTGCGGACTGGGCTATGGCACCTGTCTGGGGAGCAGGGTGTCCCCTGCACGGGAGCGCCGACACCGTGGCCGACTTCTCCTTCGGCATCAACAGCATTTTGCATCAGCATGGCAATTATCCTGAAACCTTTACTCGAGTGCAGAAATATGGACTCCCCTTGCTTGTAACCACTGACCCCGAGCTTATGAAACCCCTAAACAAGGTGGTGGAACAACGGAAAGTTTGGTTGTACAGTGCTCAGCGCAGAAGCTGGGGGTGGTCATCTCGAATATGGAAAGTGGGGAGGTCCTTGAAAGGTGGCAGTCAGACCTGAGTGTGACAAGGAGGCCAGGATGACAGTGCACCCAGAGAGGAGTCTCAGAAAGCCATCAAGGTGAGATCCACTTGGTGATCAGACAGATCACAGCCAGTGACATCCTGCCGCTGCTGGGAGTTTCCTGTTCATTTGGTCTGCTGATCTGTACAGACAAAGATGTGGTTGTACCTGAAGTGGGAAGAGTCCAGGCCACAGTTCCTTGCCAATTCTGAGCAGGTCCGCCCTCACGTGTCCCTCACAACGACACTCCACCAAGTGAGCGGCAAGTCCCTGCCAATGACTGAAGGAGCGCCGGGAACAACGATGGGATCCCACGTGTGTGTTTTCTGAGACCAAGTCAACTGCAGTTCTTGTTTTGTTTCCTCGATTAATTTTTAGGTGGGGAAAACTTAACATTGTATTTTACTGAACTATGCATATTGTTCCACTTTTTGGTGCCTGTTTGACTTTTCAAAGAGTTGACATAATTTTTTGCATACCGTTCGAAGGGAACCAGCAGATTATATCAGCACTGCAATGTCAATTCCTTTGAAGGTGGTAACTGGAGATGGAAAACTTTTGCTATGCCTAAATGCCTTCCTAAATCAGATCTTTTTGTCAAGTAGCTTGACTCAGAGTATAGGTAAATATGAAACAGCAAAAGAAGTCTGAATACTCAGAATTTTTGCTTAGTCCTAAAGTAACGGATAACCCACAGTGACAATATTCCTAGAAGGTCCTTTTGCCATTTATTTCATTTGTATAGTTTCCATATTGAAAAGACCTCCAATTATTTGACTTTAACATATATAATTTATACTTACAAAGTTGTCCCTATTTCTCCTGTTTAAATTCTGCTGGTATTGGACTCTTAATGTTCTTTTTGTGTTTTATAAATCAAGCTTTAAATGACAATGATAAGTAAAGCTAAATGTGTATGTTTAAAAAAAATTAGATTCACAGCAAATTTAAAAGGAAGGTACAGAGATTTCCCACAGAATGCTTGCCCCAGGCCTCCTGCTATCAACATCCCCAGCAGAGTTGGCGCATTTGTTATAATTCATGAGCCTACATTGCTGCAACATAATCACTCAGTCCACAGTTTATCTTAGGGTTCACCTTAGTGCTGTATATTCTGTGGGTTTAGAAAAATGTGTCATTACATGTATCCATCATCATAGGACCATACAAAGTATCTTCACTGCCTTAACAACCCTCTGTACTCTACCTGTTCTTCCCTCCACCCACCCACAGTTCCTGGAAACCACTGATATTTTCGCTGTCTTCATACTTTTGCCTTTTCCAGAACGTCATATAGTTGGAATCCTATGGTATTGGGCTTTTCAGTTGGCCCCTTTCACTTGGTAACATGCATTTAAAGTTCCTCCATGTCTTGTTAAGTCTTGATGGCTCAATGTAGTGCTGAATAATAATAATAACTCATTGTCTGGGTGTGCCAGTTTATTTATCCATTCACCTACTGGAGGGCATCTGGGTTGCTTCCAAGTTTTGGCAGCTATGAATAAAGCAGCTATAAATACCCAGACAGAGGTTTCTGTGTGAATATAACTTTTGAACTCCTTTGGGAAAATACCAAGGAGTATGACTGCTGAATCTTATGACAAGAGTGTGTTGACTTTTGTAACCAATAGCCAGCTTATCTTTCAAGGCGGTTTGCTTTCCACCAGCAGTGAATGAGAGCTCTTGTTGCTCCACATCCTCATCAGTATTTGGTGGTGTTCGTGTTCCAGACTTGACCATTCAAATCGGTGTGCAGTGGTGTCTCATGCTGAGTTAGTTTGCATTTCTCTGATAATATTTGATGTGGAGAATCTTTTCATATACTTACTTGCCACTTTTTTTTATGAGGGCAGTGATCACTCTTTTTGTTTTTAATTGATTTCAGAGAGGAAGGGAGAGAGAGAGAGAGATAGAAACATCAATAATGAGAGAGAATCATTGATTGGCTGCCTCCTGCACGCCCCCTGCTGGGGATCAAGCCCATAACCCGGGCATGTGCCCTTGACCTGAATTGAACCCGGGACCCTTCTGTCCACTGAGTCAAACCAGCTAGAGCAATGACTCTTTTTTTATTAACCCTCACCCGAGAATATGTTTATTGATTTGATTTGATTTTTTTATTGATTTGAGAGAGAGAGAGGAAGAGGGAAAGAGAGAGAAACATCGATGTGAGAGAGATACATTAATCGGACACTTCCCGGCCAGGGACTGAACCCAAAACCTGGGTATGTGCCCTGACCAAGAATCAAAACCGAAACCTTTTTGGTGTAAAGGACGACACTCCAACTATCTGAGCCAACCAGCTGGGGAGAGGCAGTGATCACTCGTGATCTGCATCTCCACATGCACAGGTCTCCAGAACAGGCACTCAATAGATATAGGAGTGAAATATTTGGAGAAGGGGTGTGCTCTGTGTGGTCCCAGAAGGCTAAGCCAGGACCACAGAAAAGGGGCTGGAGGTTCAATGTGGGGCCAGCATCTGAAAGAATTTTCTTAAGAATTCCAGCTTACTAATCCAGCAGAGGCTGCCTTGAGAGGTAATGAGCTGCCCACCACAGGAGGTGTGCAAGTGAGGGGTAGGAAACGCTTCTTTCAGTCTGTCTTCTCCACACCTCCCCGCCCAGACTCAGGGGGGAGGAGGGCGGAATGAAGAAGGCACCCTGCTCCCCAAGCTGACCCAGGAGGCTCTCCTCTAAGAAGGCTGCCCAGGGGGCACAGGGACGGCAGGGGCTGTTCCCACGGCCCTGGAAGCCCAGCCCCCTCCTTGGAAGCACTGCTGAGTCCCAAGAGGCTACATCCTCACAAGAGTCAGGGAGCCCACTGGAGCCTGGGTCCGGCACTCTCACTCCGAGTGAACCGCTGCCTCCTAAAAGCCCCAGTGACACTGACTTCTAAAACTGAGAGCCCTCGGTGAAGCTCAGGTTTCAAGGGGAAAATGCAAGGCACTCCGGGGCCACAGCAGACCTCACCTTCCCCTCTCCCCCTCCCGGAGCCCTTGGAGAGGCTGAAGCCATGGTACCTCTGTGCCCAGCCCACCACCCCAGCCAGAGTCCCCAGAGCCAGGAGCAGGCTGATGATGGAGGGGCTTGGGGATTGCAGCCAGCAATCCCATCCCTTCCAATGACATGCTGCTTGACCTTAGACAAGGGCCTGCTGTTCTCTGAGCCTCAGTCTTTTCAACTGTCAAATGGGTACAAGGTTGGTGCCTGGGTTGGTAAACAGCCTGGGTACATTCTCAGTCCTAGGTGTGCATATTAGGTGTTCCATTCTGGAACTCCATGTGCTTCAGGGAGGCCCACAGGGCTCACGGGGTCTGATTTGATGGAAGGACCATGTCACAAGGAGGTCAGCTCCATGGAAATCAACTTCTTGAAAATACACATGGAACAAAATTCATCGCAGGGAACTTAAGCCCTTGGCTCCTGGTCAGACAGATCCTTCTGGCTCTACCTCCCCCTCTTTCCAACCCAAACAGGGGAAAAGCCCCAAATGAGAGAAGCCTCAAATCTTCTGTGGCCATGCAGCCCCCAATCCAGCCTGAAGGTGGCGTCACCAGGAAGGGGTGAGGGCACCACGCCCCACTGTCCAGACTCAATGGAAGGGAGCTCAGAGGTGTTCTGTGTCCAGCCAAGGCCAGGACCCCCTAGATCAGCGGTTCTCAACCTGTGGGTCGCGACCCTTTTGGGGGTTGAACGACCCTTTCACAGGGGTCGCCTAAGACCATCAGAAAACACATATATAATTACATATTGTTTTTGTGATTAATCACTATGCTTTAATTATGTTCAATTTGTAACAATGAAATTATGGGTCACCACAACATGAGGTACTGTATTAAAGGGTCGCGGCATTAGGAAGGTTGAGAACCACTGGTCTAGATCCTTCTCCTGCTCAGGCCCTTGCCAGGAGGGTCTCTCTTCCAGGCATCTGAGTCCCCAAACCCCCTGCAGATGGCTGGACCCCCTCCAGGCCTGCTGGGCCCTACACCCAGCCTCATGGCTATGCCTCCTTTCATCCTGCTCCAGCCACACAAGCCTCCTTCCCCCCACAGACCAGGCACAGTGCTGCCTCTGGATCTTGGCATGAGCTGTTCCTTCTGCTAGGAATGCGGTCCCACCACGTCTTCACATGGCCCCTCCCTCACCTCATCCAGGTCTCACCTCCTCACAAGGACTGTCCTGACACTTGGCTGAATTGCCACTCACACCACAACCCCATTCATTTTCTCTCCTCTGCCTGCTGTGTTTCCTCGGGGCACTTATCATTCCCTGACTTTCTAATGACTGACTGACGTGCTTAATGTCTATCTGTGCCACTAGGATGCCAGTCCTGGAGGACGGGATAGTACCCTCTGTATCCCCAGTGTTTAGAACAGCACCTGGCACACAGTAGGGGCTTAATATCCATTTGTTGAGTAAATGAATGAATGCGAACAATGTTAATTTTCACAACTTCCCCGAGGGCAGGTTCTTCCCTTTCTGCTTCAGAGGCTCAGAGGGGTGGTGTCTGGTCCAGGGTCACCCATCTGGTCACAGGTGGGCTTGGAACCTGGGCAGCTGGACTCTGGAGCACAACCTCTCAGGCTCTGAGACACAGCCAGAGGTACGGCAGGCCCATGGCACCTTGAGGCCAGACCTGGATCAGGACCCAGTGCCCAGGGAGCCCAGGGCCTCAGTCTCCCTCCTGTGAAATGGCCCCAGGAGTGCTCTGAAAGAAGCAGCTTCCAGGCAGCCCTGCACCCCACCGCAGTAGTGGCTGTCCCTCAACCATCTCTGACATTGCACACAAAGCAGGGACATCTCACTCTCCAGCCCCCACCCCAAGCCTGGCATATGCATGGCTCCTGGAGACAGGCGGCAGCAGCATCCCTGGGGACCTCAGGAGGCAGGGCCTGGACCCTGTGCCTTCTCTGTGTGTCTGAAACACCCATGGGCATCATTCGAGCCCTTTCTGGGTGCCCACCCCAGCCTGTGCGAAGCACTTTACAGACACTATCTGCAGAGAGATCTTCACCACACAAATCACATTACCCCACTTTCCAACCTAAAGCCTCAGCACGTCAAGACCACAGTCCCTTGCCCCACCCGCAGGGCCCACAAGGTCCAGATGGAGCTGGTCCCGTCCATGCCCCAACCACTCCGGCCTTCCGACCACTCAGACACCAAAGAGCCTTTGCACGTGCAGTCCTGCTGTCTGGACCACTCTTCCTGGTCTCCCTTCGCTCCCTCATTCTCATCCTCTTATTGCAACCTCTCCAAGAGGCCCTCCCTGACTTCCCAGGAGAGATCAGTGCCCGGCTCTGCGCTGACTGAACAGCTGGTGTTTCTGCTTCTCAGCATTGACAATGGCAGTGACTTTGCATTCACTGTGTAATTCATTAATGCCTCTCTTTCTCCACCCGAGGGCCTGGAGTGGGGATAAACACAGGTGCTTGATAAATCCTTGTTGAATGAATGAGTGAGTGCACTGAGTCCTGTCATCACCTCCAGTCCCCCATTCTACAGGTGGGGAGACTGAGGCTTGCTCACCTGAGGTGGCACCCAGGCTCCTGGCTCCTCCTCTGCAGAGCCTATCCCACCCACCCTCCAGCTTTAGGGCAGTGGTTCCAAATCCAGGGGACATTTGTCAATGTCAGGAGACATATTTGATTGTCACAACAAGGGGCGAGTGCTACTGCCATCTGCTGGGTAGAGGCCAGGGATGCTGCTCACCGTCCTACAGAGCAGAGCACACAGGCTTTCGCGGCTCCGAATGGCTACACTGTGTGTGGAGACACCCTGCTCCAGAGGCAGTGGCCGCCTCCCAGGATGATTCATAAAGACCTGCCCCCCAGGCCGGCCTGGGCTTGGCAGCCACTTGATTAGAAGCAGTGGTGGCTGCAACACTGGGTCCCAGGATCTCACCTGGACCCAACTGCCACTGTTTCAGCTGTAGAAACAGGAGAGCCAGGAAAGACACTAGCCACAGTGAAAAGGCAGCCCACAGGATGGGAGAAAGTATTACTATCCAGAATATACAGAGAATTCCTAAAATTCAACAACAAAATGTGACTTATATGGGCAAAGGGCTCTGGCCAGCAGCTCAGTTGATTGGAGCATCGTCCCATGCACCAGAAGGTGGCAGGTTGGATTTCTGACCAGGACACATACCTAGGTTTCGGGTTCTATCCCTGGTCAGGGCATGTGCGAGAGGCAATCAATCACATCAATATTTCTCTCTCTCTCTCGCTCTCTCTCTCTCTCTCTCTCTCTTTCTCTCTCTCATCAATAAACATATCCTTGGGTAAGGATAAAAATATTTTTAAAATTTTTTATTTAAAAATCAGCAAAGGAGCCCAGCCAGTGTGGCTCAGTGGTTGAGCATTGACCTAAGAACCAGGAGATCAAGGTTCAATTCCCGGTCAGGGCACATGCCCAGGTTGCAGGCTCCATCCCCAGTAGGGACATGCAGGAGGCAGCCAATCAATGACTCAATCTCATCGTACTAGTATCTCTCTCTCCCTCTTCCTTCCTCTCTGAAATCAATAAAAATATATTTTTAAATGAGCAAAGGACTTAAATAGACATTTTTCCAAAGAAGATGTATGAATAGCCACTAAGCACATGAAAAGATGCCCAACATTACTAATCATTAGGGAAGTGCACTTCAAAACTATGAAGAAATGCCAGCCTCACACTCATGAAGGTGGCTACTGTAAAATTTTAAAAATAAAAACAGAAAATACTGAAGTATTGGGGATGATATGGAGAAATTAGAATCCTGTTCAATGCTGATGGGAATGTAAAATGGTGCAGCCACTGTGTAAAACAGTCTGGCAATTCCTCAAGTAGTTACATATAGAATAACCATGTGACTCAGCAGTCCCACTTCTGGATATAGACCCAAAACAATTGAAAGCAGGGTCTTGAAGAGCTATTTTCGCACCCATGTCCATAGCAGCATGATTCACGGGAGCCAAAACACAGAAGCAAGTGTTTACCAGCGGATGAATGAATAAACTAAATGTGGTCCATCCAGACAGTGGACTATTACTCAGCCTTAAAAAAGGAAGGAAATGTTGACCCATGCTACAAGGCTGAGCCTTGAGGACATTATGCTCAGTGAAATAAGCCAGTCACAAAAGGACAAATACTGTGTGATTCCACTTACATGAGGTTCCTAGAGGAGTCAGATCCATAGAGACAGAAGTAGATGGTGGGTGCCAGGGGCTGGGGGAGGGGGAAGAGGAGTAAGTGTTTAATGGGGACAGAGTTTCAGTTTGAAAAGATGAGGAAGTTCTGGAGATGATGGTGGAGGTGGTTTCACAATAATGTAAATGTACTTAATGCCCCTGAACTGTGTAGTTAAACATAGTTAATATGGCAGATTTTACCACAATAAAAATTTACTTTAAAAGGAGGGGTCACAGTGCTGGTGGCCATGTCTGGGGCAAGGGCTGGCATGTCAGCAGAGCCCCACACACAGTCAGCCCGTGTTTCCCACTTCCCGCAAGGTAAAAGCCCAAGTTCTCCGCAGCCCACAAGGCCCTGTGTGACCTGCCCTCACCCCTTCCTGAACTTACCTCTTCCCTCTCGGCCTCTTCCTCACTCAAGCTCCAGCCACATGGGCCTCCTCACTGTCCTTCCAACACT
>NW_005871197.1:0-21490 GCF_000147115.1 Myotis lucifugus
CCCCTACCAGGAATTTAACTGACAACTTCCTGGTACACAGGAAGATGCTGAACCAACTGAGCCACACCAGCCAAAGCTGAAACTTAGTATATAATTTTATGAACCAATGTCACTCCAATAAATTTTTAAAAGGCCCACTCCACTTAATGTTTTTGTCATAGTTACCTGATATCCACCATGATGGCTAAACATTTTTAATTTTCAGTAATCAAATTATTCAGTGCTCAGCTTTTATCAGCAGGATGTGACACAGTTGATTCTTTTAGCCCCCTTCAAGCATATTCTTCTTTTTGATTTCATGGCACCAAAAACTCAGTTTCCCTCCCACTTTACTGACCACTCCTTCTTGATCTTTCTTGATGGTCCCTTGTTTCCTCTAATCTCTTCAATTCAATGTGTCCCAGGGCTGTGACTTTGAACTCCCTCCTTTCAATAGCGATAATATTTTCCAATCTTTGTTACTCTCCTGGTCTTATTATCTGCTAAAATTTCCAGCTCAATTTATGGACTCTCTTATGAACCCCAGACTCAAAAGTATATTAAAGTGCTTGCTTGGCATCTCTACTTGGATATCTCATAGATGTTTCAATCTTTGCAAGTCTAAAATTGAATTTCTTCCCCCCCGCCCCCATAAACCTGCTCTTCTCACAGCCTTTCCCTTCTCAATCAATGACAACTGCACCAAGTTAGCCTTTGGTTTACAATCAACTAGACCTAAAAATCACAGAATGATTCTTGACATCCCTTATTTCCTACATCAAATTTGTTAGAGAATTCTGTGGTCTCTACTTTCACAATAAATACAGGATATTACATTTCCCAACTCTCCTATTCCAACACCTCAATGGTTGGAGCAAACAACATCTCTAGACTTCCTTACTGTAATAACTTCCTAACAGATCTCCCTTGACTCCCAAGAATCTCTTTTTGATATAGCAATCAGAAGGGTCAATTTAAAATGCAATCCAGATCATATTATTTCTAAGTTTGAAGCTATGTAGTGATTTCCACCTCACAAAGGCAAAATGTATAAGGATCTATATGATTTCCCTCAGTTACTGCTTTTATTGCAGCTTCTCATAGTTCCTATCCTCCTCACTCCACTTCAGCCATGCTGGCCTTCTTTCCAGTCCCTGAATGTAGCAGGTCCTTTCTGCCACAAGCCTTTCCATAAATTCTTCCCTCTGTCACAAGTGTTTTTCCTCAAAAATATCTGTGACTTACATTTGAGTCTTTGCACAAATAACTACTATGTCACTAGTCCTTCTTTGCTCAATGTATGTAAAATTGAAATTCTACCATCCCTGACCCTCTCACCCCCTTGCTCTGTCCTACCTATTTTTCCTTTATAGCCTTTATTACATTCTAACTTATTATTTGCTTTTAAATGATACTTTTTTGTGTATTTTCTATTTTGCCTAATAGATGTTCGCAGACAAGCAGAAATATTGGACTTGCTAGTGTATCCCAAGGATCCACAAACTTACTGATGCATGATAGGCACATTTCTTTTTACCTAAATGAAATAATAAGAGCTAATATTTAATGAGTGCTTAATGTTTAATGTTTGTCAGGCACTGTACTAAGTGCCGAGCAAATCTTATAGATAGTATTGCCACTCATCTATAGATATTGAAGGGGGAGAGGAGTCAGTTGCTATTTTAAGGATTTCAGATACAGTAGCGCATTTTATCTGAAAACAAGCCATACAAAGTGGGCACTACTCTATTTTTCATTTTGTCAAAGGAGAAAACTAAAATACATGCAATTTTGTAAATTGCTCAACGTTAGCTGAACAGCTAAAAATATGTGAAGCTGGTATTCAAATCCAAGCAGTCTGCACCGAGACCGGTTTGGCTCAGTGGATAGAGCGTCGGCCTGCGGAATGAAAGGTCCCAGGTTCGATTCCGGTCAAGGGCATGTACCTGGGTTTCGAGCACATCCCCAGTGGGAGATGTGCAGGAGGCGGCTGGTCGATGTTTCTCTCTCATCGATGTTTCTGACTCTCTATCTCTCTCCCTTCCTCTCTGTAAAAAATCAATAAAATATATTTAAAAAAAACACACAAAAAAAACAAAAACAAATCCAAGCAGTCTGGCCCTGGCTTCCATGATTTTAACCACACATATACCATCTCACGCTAGAAAGTAGGAGAACTTAGATTTGAAGACAAGCAATCTGATCCCAGAACCCACGTTCTTAATGACCAACATATATTTCACTCACTGCTAGATCATTAGCAATGAATCATGGGCCATTGGCCAACTGAATGTGCTCTTTATAAGTTCTATTAAGTTGTCAACAGGCACTAGAGAGAAAGAGTAGAATGCTATAAAACCATTTAATGTCTTCAAAGACTTTGAGATATTGGGACTTAAATAAGTTCTTATTCTTATGAACCCATTAAATCTATGTCTGCACTGAATGCCACTCTAAGTGATATATACACAATAATAAGTACCTGAAGTAACATAAGCATGTCACTTAATGACTCCAAGCTTCATTTGTATTTTCATCCAAATGTGACAAGTTTGAATTAAATGAAGTTTAAATTTCCAGTTTTAAAATGTTAGATCACAGGTGACAACAATGAATTTACATTATACTTTACTATTTTTTTTTATCATTTCACAAAAATTATCTTGTACAAGAATGTATTTTTAAATTAATTGTCATCATGATATCATCATAGTGGACACTATTATTTCTCATAAGTCTGCATATTAAATTTAAAAGTGATATCAACATTCATATGCTAATAAATATATTCACGAATGACAGTGATGAGAAGGAATGGATTTATAGCAAGAATTGCAATACATTTTTTTTTATAATTTTTCCCTCAGTAGAACTGCAATTATGATTTCTCATTTACTGTTTATCTCATCAAAAAATCATTGCTGCAATTTAAGTAAATCCATAATAATAAATTTTTTTTGTTTATGAACTTTGGAGACTCCACAGAATATATTGTCTTTGAATAAACACTTTCAATTCCTAACTTCTTTATAAGTTTTATGAAAATGATGTACAAAATTGTCAGATAATGAAGGAAATAAAATTTACCATAGAGAAAAGAGTTTCAGAGAAACATCTACTAAGAGCTTTGCATGGAAATTTAAGGAGCTAACTTGTAACATTTTTAGAGCATGGTTTTGTTTATCAGGGCTATCTATGCAGGTTTTCTCATAAATAATTTAAATTTAATTTTCTCTTTCATCATAGTTCCAATTTATATTTAAGAGTCCCAAACTCAAGTTTTCTTCCAGACAAGAGTATACTTTAAAAGCAGCTGTTGTCATTAGGAAGAAAACATGAGCAATACTATATGTTTTACTTTAATGTTATGCTACCTAAGGGTAGTAGAAATTCAAACATATGCTGACTTCTCACACACATGAATTATAACATGATTATGAGTATTTGATTATTTTTAAACATATGACTGATATTTGTAGTAGAGACAATAATATAACTTGATATTAACATTGCATAATAATCTTTAAGATTCTTGGTCGTTTTTTATTTACTAAAGTATGCAATAGATATATTGGTTGCTACATTTGAAAATGGGCTTTTCTGCCTCCACTGCCACCATGGCACCTGTGAAAAAATGTGCAGCAAAGGAAGGCAGAAGAAAAAGAAGCAGGTTCTGAAGTTTACACTTGACTGCGCCCACCTGGTAAAAGATAGAATCAAGGATGCTGCCAATTTTCAGCAATTTCTTCATAAGAGGATCAAAGTGAATGGAAAAACTAGGAATCTCAATGGAGAGGTTGTGACCATTGAAAGGAGCAAGGGCAAGATTACTGCAACTTCTGAGGTGCCTTTTACCAAAAAATACTTGAAATATATCATCAAAAATATTTGAAGAGGAATAATCTACATGATTGGTTGCATGCATTAACTAAGAGCAAAGAAAGTTATAAATTATGTTACTTCCAGATTAACCAGGATGATGAAGAGAAGGATTAAAACTAATTTATCTGGAATGTTTTGTATGAGTTCTTGAATAAGACTTGGAAACCAAAAAGAAAATGTACACAAATATCTTATTTATATAATTTTATTCCCATTCGTGAAAGATTATTTCCATTTAAAAAGGTTAAGTGTATAAAAATGATTATATATATATATATATATATATATATATATATATATGCATACATAATTAAAAATTACATTTAATAGGCCCCAGATGATAGGATATTAAAAATGTGTGCAGATGTTCAAACCTCAGAGGGAAGGTAAGGGAGGGTTGGGGTAAGGGAGAGAGATCAACCAAAGGACTTGTATGCATGCATATAAGCCTAAACAATGGACACAGACAACAGGGGGTGAAGGTTTGGGCAAGACTTGGGGGGTGAGGGGACAATGGAGGGATAAAGACACATCTGTAATACCTTAATCAATAAAAATTTTTTTAAAAAAATGTGTGCATATACTATATATACATAATGTTTTTTGTTTTGGAATGGTTTCAAAGAAATCACATTTTATAAAAATTTGTGTTTTCATTAAACTTTACCCAAGATTAAATAGTATTAAAATAAGGTCATAGAAAAACCACAGAATTTAGGTTTATATACTATTCCATACTATATTAAATCATATTTGAATATTTAATTTCCAAATAAGAACATAATGTATACATACAAAAATTATTGAATAATATAAGGACATGAATAATCCACATGAATTCTAGATATAAGGAAATTGGTGAAATAATTTAACAGAAACATTTGATTTAGAAATGATCTGTCTTTTACGATTTAGGACTAATGCATAAATTGATTATTCAGTTATATGCAGCATATATATTTGGGTATTTCTGTGAGCCAATGCTTTCACATTTAATTGTAAGGTTCAGTTAATTGAATACTTACTGATTTCAATGGGAAGGATAAAATATGATTCAGAGACTATTGTTGCATTTAAAGTCTTTTTCCCTTATGCAGTAGGAGAACTTTCAGAAAAAAAAAATTCTCAGGTTTGGCACTAGGCCCTGTCTCAGTTACATCCTATGTATAAGCAATAAAACCTTCCAACCTCAATTTCTCTAGCAATGAGCCCATGCAATGACCCCCACCTTAAGAGGTGCCCTGAAATTTATTTAATGTAAAATAACATGTCATCACATTGTTTACTGTTAGGCATCTGAAAAGGTAAAAGGTCAGCACTTATTCCAACAATATTAGTGTTATTCAGGCACAAATTATATCTGTAAAATGTTAGTATAATTGTATTTAAATGTGAAATTATCTCTTTTTTACCTCTTTATTATTTATTTATTTTTAATTTAAGTTATTTATTGTGTAATGTATTACATGTCTCATTTTCCCCCCATTGACCTCTCCGCAGCCATCCCCAACCCCCAGCATAAGCCCTCACCTCCCCACCCTCTGCCTGTGTCCATTGGTTATGCTCATATGCATGTATACAAGTCCTTTGATTGATTAACTAGCTCTTAAATTATAGAATCCTTCTTCTTACCCCAATTGATAAGCAACTGACTCACTCTCCAGGCTACATAAATTATACTTTTTTGTTTATCAGTCATATGCTTTGTGATTAAAAATATTATTTAGCCTATCCGGCATGGCTCAGTGGTTGAGCATTCGCCTGTGAACCAAGGTCATGGTTCAATTCCTGGACAGGACACATGCCCAAGTTGTGGGCTTGATGCCCAGTGCAGGAGGCAACCAAGCAATGATTCACTCTCATTATTAATGTTTCTATCTCACTCTCCTCTCCCTTCTTCTCTGAAATCAATACAAATACATTTTTAAAAATAAATAAAAACATACATTTTTTAAAAGAAGAAGAAAAACAAATTGAGAAAGAAGAAGCAAAAATATCACTTTTGCAGATGACATGATTCTGTATATAGGAAAACTCTAAAGACTCCACCAAAAAATTATTATAAACAATAAACAAATAGAGTAAAGACACAGGATAAAAATCAATGTATAAAAATCAACTTCTAACTTATATAATAACAATGAAACTTCAGAAAATGACATGAAAAAAATAATTCCAATTTCAACAACAACAAAGTAAACACACACAAAAAATGGGAATAAACGACAAATTATGTGAAGAACCTATACACTGAAAATTGCAAGGCATTATTTTTTTAAAATGTATTTTATTAATTTTTTACAGAGAGGAAGGTAGAGGGATAGAGAGTTAGAAACATCGGTGAGAGAGAAACATCGATCAGCTGCCTCCTGCACACCCCCTAATGGGGATGTGCCCGCAACCAAGGTACATGCCCTTGACCGGAATCGAACCTGGTACCTTTCAGTCCGCAGGCCGACGCTCTATCCACTGAGCCAAACCGGTTATGGCACAAGGCATTATTAAAAGGGACTGAAAAACACACAAGGAACTGTAAAGGTATTCCATGTTCAAGGATTGGAAGATTCAACATAGTTAAAATGGCCATATTACCCAAAGCATTATACAGATTTAATCTATCCCCATCAAAATCCCAATATCATTTAAAAAAATAGAACAAAAAATCACCAGATTTTTATGGATCCACAAAAGACCCCACATAACCAAAGCAATCCTGAGAAAAAAAGAATGAAGCCAAGTTATCACACTACCTGATTTGAATTATACTACAAATCTATGATAATCAAAACTGCATGGTGTTGGCAAAAAAGCAGGCACACAGACAAATGGGACAGGATTGAGAGCCCAGAAATAAAACCACAGGTATGTGGGCAAATAATTTTTGGCAAAGGATCTAAGAAAAACATAATGGAGAAAATGGTGCTGGGATAATTGGAAAGTCACATAGAAAGGAATTAAACTAGATTTCAGTTTGTACCCTTTTACCGAATTAATTTAAAGTGGATCAAAGACCTAAATATAAGATCTAAAACAATAAAGTACATAAAAGAAAACTTAGGTACTAAACTTATGTACCTTGGTCATAGAGAACAGTTTATGAATTTGACCCCAAAGGCAAGGGAACTAAAGGCAAGAAATAATGGGACTATATCAAACTAAAAAGCTTCTGCACATCAAAAGAAACTGACAACAACAACAACAAAAAAGGTATCCAACTAAATGGGACATGTTAATTGCAAATACAGCTCAGACAATGGGTTAATATTAAAAAATATGTAGAGAATTCATAGAACGCAACACCAACCAAACAAATAATCCAATGAAAATGTGGGCAGAGCATCTGTACAGACACCTCTCCTAAGAGGACATACAAACACAGTCATCAGATATATAAAAATATATTCAACTTCACTAGCTATGAGGGAAATGCAAGTCCAAACCACAGTGAGATACCACCTGACACCTGTCAGTGTGGCTATTATCAACAAGACAAGTAACAACAAGTGTTGGAGAGGTTGTGGAGAAAAAGGAACTCTCATTGACTGCTGGTGGGAATGGAACTACAGTGGGGCCTTGACCTACGAGTGTCCCGACTAATGAGTTTTTCGAGATATGAGCTGTCTCTCGGCCGATTTTTTGCTTTGACTTATGAGCTAAAATTCGGGTTACGAGTCAGCTTCAGATACCCCACCACTAGTTGGTGCAGCAAACGTCACAGTGAATGCCACAACATCAGCCCAGCATCACGTGTCTCACTCATTCACTTTAAGATTTGACATACGAGTAATTTGAGTTACGAGCTCTGTCACTGAACGGATTAAACTTGTAAGTCAAGGCCCCACTGTAGTAAAAAATCAGTATGGTGGTTTCTCAGAAAACTCAAAATAGAGTTACCATATGGGTATGTACCCCAAAAGCTCAAAAACATTTATTTGTAATGATCTATGCACCCCTATGTTCATTGCAGCATTAATCGCAGTGGCCAACACATGGAGACAACCAAGGTGTCCTTCCATAGATGATTGAATAAAATGTGACTATTGAATACTAGTCAGCCATAAGAAAAGATGAAATACTGCCATTTGCAACTACATGGATGAATCTAAACAGTATTATGCTAAATGTAATAAGTCAATTAGAAAAAGCTAAGGACCATATGATTTCACTCATGTGGGGTATAAAGTAAAATTGAAACTCAGAAACACAGCCGGACAACAGTAGGTGGTTACCAGAGGGAAGCGGGAGGGGGAGTAAAGGTGGCCTAATATATAGTGACAGAAAATGATTTGGCTATGGGTGATGAGTACACAATGCAATATACAGATCATGTATTATAGTAATGTACACTTAAAAACTATATGAACCTATTAATCAGTCACACCAATAAATTTAATTAATAAAAAATTGAAAGATGTAGAATTACTGAGTTGGTACTTAAGTTAGAATGGTAAAAATATTCAGTACACTCTTTACATTGTTTAGTTTATTCAAAAGTCAGAGAAGGCAACCTCACCTCAAAAAATACTGAAAATTTCATAGTGAAGACATTGTTCTAGGTGCTGTGAGTTATAGAAAAAAATGAAAAGATATTATTCACAATTTGATACCCTGAAAATAATAATTGTAATACTCCTTGTGTTCCATATTTGCATTCAATCTTTAGAAAGAGGAATAAATATATGTTTATTATTTTCAGGTAATTTCTAATATATAGTAAGCAACATCATAAAATAATTTTGTAAACAAGATGTTTCAAATATTCATTTTTAGAGCCAATAAAGGTGTTACTATAACACTGACTTCTACTACATTTTTCTAAGATTGAACTTAAGATAACTATAAAATAACCAAAACTAGAGAAACATATATAATGTTTTAAAATCTATTCGTGCCCACTTTCTTAAAAATAGAGCCTTTCCTATTTTTCAGGAAGCATTTGTCCTATTGTGTTGGTCTACACAAATTCAGACACACTTGATGATTCAATCTTTCTAAGCAGGGAGTTCCTGTATCCAAGGAAACCGCTCTGGGTTGCCAGAACCCAAAGTAAAGACAGGAGGAGCCCTGCTGGCTGTGATATAAGGAAGCGGTCTACTACCCTTCTCCTTTAGACCAACTTCTTTGTGCCTGTGATGTTTCCTGACCCGTCTGGGAACACACCTGTGCCACTAGACATGTTTGTCATCTACCATCTCACTGTCTGCACCCACAGTCCACCCATGGAGATGATGGTCACAATCAAAAGCAAACGTCCTCAGATCTGCGCTGACGTTCGTGGCTCCACATGCAAGCAAGGAAGCAACAGCAGGAACAGCAGTTGTGTCTTTTGAATCACAGTGGAAACGTCTATGATCTTCACTGAGCAGCTGCTTTCTTAGAGTCACTAAGCCCAGAGCACTGGCCTGTGTTCAATATAGTGTGAGAACTTAAGTTCTGGAATTAGAATGACTGTGGTTTGACCTCTGACTGTGTCATTTGCCACCTGTCAGATCAAAGTGAATTTTTAACCGTGTTGGGGCTCCATTATCTTATCCAATAAAGGAGGGTAACCACAGTTTTATATAGAAATGTTGAGTGGATTAAATAAGACACAGTATCTAAAGGACATATGGTGCAGGAATGAATTAGGTTGTAATGATACCTGCTCATATCTTTGTGGTATTCTCATCACTCCTTACTTCTTTCACTTCTGAATATACAGGGGAAAGGCAGTAACCAAATATATTGGAGAATATTATTTAGGACAAAGACTAACCTCTTCTTTCATGAAACCATGCAACCTTGGGTTTGAGAGCTGCATCCTCTGCTCTAACTGTAGGAAAAGAAAGCAAGGTAACTAGGTCTTCAGAACAAATTCCAATTCTGCTCACATAGCCTTTGGGTAAGGTATGTGCTTGACTCTCACTCAGGCTTGGTAGTGGAGAAGGAGATAAATTCTCTGTCTCTCATGCTTAGTTCCTATTTAGCCTTGATTGCCTTCAGTGGTCGGCAAACTGCGGCTTGCAAGCCACATGCGGCTCTTTGGCCCCTTGAGTGTGGCTCTTCCACAAAATACCGACTTCTGCGCATGGGCCACGAAGTTTCAATCTCACTGTACGTGCGTGCCCGCACGTGGTATTTTGTGGAAGAGCCACACTCAAGGGGCCGAAGAGCCGCATGTGGCTCGAGAGCCGCAGTTTGCCTACCACTGGCCTAGCTCATGACCTGGGAAACAGTCTGTGCTTATTTCTGTGTGAGAGAGTGAACAGAGAGCATGTGACTTTGAAGTGGAGAAGTAAGGTCCCACTTCCTAGTAATCCATGAAGCAAAAAGAAGCAGCATAGAGAGGAATGTTTTAAATGACAATTGTCTAATAAAGTGAGCCCTTTACACTTCTAATAAATCATGGTCCAACTGATATCAGACTTTGATGCCGTTCACTTTATAGAGACAAGGATAAGAAAGGAAATGACAGGGAGCCCCCTCCCCAGTGTTCTCTACGTAGGGAAAGAATATTTCTTTTCAAAACAGACCAAGAAAACTTCATAAACAAAGCGACATATAAACTGCTTATTTTCTCTAATCATACATTAGATAGACTGATGGATCTATAGAGAGATAATCATCATCATAATCTCCTCAGTATAATTATTACTTTTTTATTATTTACCTGATTAACTGAGATCCTTGCTCACTTTGATCTTTCATTTCAGGATAATTTTAAAAGAGACCAGAATGTCATTGATCACAGCAGAATAATGACAAAAAATTAGAGTCACTGATGGCCAGAGTTCCTGCCTGCATTTTCTACGAAGCATCCCAAGGTTGACGTCAACATCCTGGCAACCACCTGTCACTCTCCTCGATTCTGCCCTCATGCAGAGTGAGTCCACCAAGCTTTGCTCTCACAAAGCACCTATCTTCCTAGTCATTACTGCCACTATAAAGTAAATACACATCTGAAATATAAATAAGGTTTTATTATATAATTCGAGGCCCGATGTACTAATTCACGCATGGGTCGGGGCTGGCTGGCCCACCCCAATTTGGGCTGATTGGGCCAGGCCGGCCAGGCGGAGGGGACACAGAAGATTGGTTGGACCAACCCCCTATTGGGGTGGGGGTCAGATTGGGGATGGGAGCAGTCAGAGGGAGGGACCACAGTGGTTGGCTGGCAGAGGTGATCGGGTGCAGGGCTGGCAGGGGGAGGGGCCATGAATGGGTGGTGGGCCAGCTCCGCACCCTGGTCAAATTGCCAGTAGAGGGGACAATTTGCATGTTAGCCTTTTATTATCCTATATAATAAAAGGCTAATATGCAAATCAACCAAATGGCAGAATGACCAGTCGCTATGACTTGCACTGACCACAAGGGGGAAGCTCCTGTGTTGAGTGTCTGCCCCATGGTGGTCAGTGTGTCCCACACGGGGAGCACATACAAAAGCTGAGCTCAGAGCTGGCAAATGCAGTGGCAATGGCAGGAGCCTCTCCTACCTCTGGGGCAGCACTAAGAGATGTCCGACTGCCAGCTAAGGCCCACTCTTTGGGGAGCGAGCCTTAGCCGGCAGTCGGACATCCCCCAAAGGCTCCCAGACTGTGAGAGGGAGCAGGCCTGGCTGAGGCACACACATACACACACACACATACCCTCCTGAGTACATGAATTCCATGCACTGGGCCTCTAATATAGGATAAAAGGAAAACCTGCCAGAAATTGAAAGATGAAAGATGACATAAATTGTAAAGTGCATCATTACTTTACATCATGTTAAGAAGCTTACAATTAAAAATATGTCAATTAAAATATACCCAATATCTTCTAATCATATCAATTATGTGATTTAAAATTAAAGGTTTAAAATGCGAAAAAATGCCATCTTAGAATGAATGAAATGTAGAAACTCATGTATAGCATACAATATGCATGATTATAACTGACTGTACATATTATTATTGCTATATGAATATAATTAATGATGTAAGTTTTAATCTGTTTAAATAATTTTCATATTGAAAAGAAGAATCAAGAAATCAACTAATAAATGTGGTGAAGCATTCAGTTATTTATCTTGAATTCACTTAGGAATGCAATTTCAACATTTTTATACCAGGGCCAGAGACATGTGAGGCCCTTAATTTGTTTGCTTTTGCCAAGCAGTTTATTGTTGTTGTTGGTTTGTTTGTTTTTAAATATAGCTCTATGATAAGAGCTTTGGTTTAGCTAACCTAAATAGTTACTTTCAGTCTAACAACATAAGGAACCAATAAAATCTCTGTTGTATGTCTATCAAAAAAGAATATAGCTAGCCAAAGGAAACTCCTGATTTTTTTATATATACATAAGTTTGAGGTTTGAATTATTTATTGTTAGCACTATATTTCCACTCCATTTTGATCATCTACAATGTATAAAAGTTTTTATCTCTAATAAATTTACCAACTAAAATTCTATCTAATATCACATTTGTTCTGAAAACACTTTTGTATATGTATTTATATATTAGTATACACATTTTTATAATAAAATTTGGCATAATACCTTTTAATTTGTCAAGTTGAATCAAGTGTATATCAGACTTTGCATTTAACAATAAAAACTAACTTTGGTTTTTGGTGTTCTCTAGGATAGATGAGCCCTTAATTGTGATCAGGTATCCTGAATTCTGGACTCAATTTATATAAGTGCCAATTTATTTAAGTGCCCATGCCTCTTAAAGTAAACTAAAATAAAATGAGCCCTAGCTGGTTTGGCTCACTGGATAGAGCATTGGCCTGCAGACTGGGGGGTCCCAGGTTCAATTCCTGTCAGGGGCATGTACCTTGGTTGCGGGCACATCCCAGGGGGAGGTGTGCAGGAGGCAGCTAATTGATGTTTCTCTCTCATCGATGTTCCTGACTCTCTGTTTCTCTCCTTTCCTCTCTGTAAAAAATCAACGAAATATATTTAAAATAATGAACTGAGCAATTAAAACCCTGGTTGCAAAGAGACTGTCCAATTTTAACATTAATTGTAGCTAACATTAATATTTTACTTATAAAGTATACTACTCAAAATAACTGTATGTTAGGTGCCCATTTTCCATATTTTACAGATGAGGAAACTAAGTTATACAGTTAGACAGTATTAAGGGCTATATCTTAAACCAATATATTCTGACTATAGGAGGAGTACATTCTTCATGACTTTACTAAGCATATGCTGACTTTATATGCTTAGTAAGCATATACAATAATAGTTCACCTCTTTGTATTATTTGCCCATGAAAATTCTATATGAGAAGATTAAAAGAGTTTATGACAATGTTAACTGTATTTAGATTGTACTCAGTTAAATTATAGGCATGATTAAGAAAATATTTGTGGCTTGAAATTTGAAATTATACTCATAATAATGTTATTTTACCTCTTTGTCTCCCCTAAATAATATAATTTAATTTCCCTTTATCAGAATAACATTTTTATAATTAGTACAATTTGAGATGACCATTTGATTTATAGTTAATTTATTTCATTTACAGATAATTATTGTGTGGTAGGCTAATTTCTAGGATCTATTTTTAAGGCAAGATTTATTAAATCACAAAATTTACAACTTAAATTGTCTTTTAGACATACTATTATAATGTTAAAATAAATTTTATACTTGAGAACAAGTAAAAATATTTATGTTTCTAACTCTATATGCATAAGAGTGATTCCTTCTCATTTGGTTTTCTGTCTTTTATTCTTTATAAAAATGTTTTCTTTTTTATGTCCTGTAAAACTACCTTTACTATAGCTTACACTTAAATTGCAGTCATGTCACTATATTTAGGTAGGAATTTCAGCAGTTGCAACTTCCCCAGGATTTCTAGGCTACTTTTTCTTGTTCTCAACTTCCCTGGCTTTGTATTTTGGGGGCGTTCTAAAAGTTAGTAATATTATTGGGCCAGAGGTAAAACTGATTTAATCCAAAATACCAAAATTTCTATTTAAGATAGTCATTTATATAAAACACATATATTTTATGCTACCCACAACTAACATTTTGTTTACTTGTGCTGTCAGAACCCAGTATAAAATGATTTTTCTGAGAGAAAAGACTATGCTTTTTACATTTATTTCAACTTCTCCATGCTTCAAAGCTTCAAAGTCTAGTCATTTTCACATTTACTAAAAACAAGCTTTATTTTTAAATTTCTAAACACTTTACACACACACACACACACACACACAGAGGAAACAAAAACACATTACTAGTAAGCAACCACACACACACACACACACACACAAAAAAAATATGTCGCACACTAGAAAATTCAAGAAACATTATCCTAAATATAATATTAAGAAATCTGGATAAAGAAATATTTTCCATGAATGGAAACATTTTGCTTCAATAAAGATATTCTAACTGAGAAAAAAATAAAGAGACCTATTTGGCTGTTTCCCACAGATACCTTCCAACTCAGATAAGATGAAACTATACTAATCTGAGGAGCCTTTGTGTTGTGAATTAGCAGCATTGAGATTCTGTGGAAAATGAAAAGAGAATACAGAGTTGAGTATTTTGTTATCTCAGGTCAACTCATGTAGAAATGTAGATAAGCCAGAAAATGTAATGAAAAATAAATAAGACAAGGGATTAATACTATCTATTAAACATTAAATGCATTATACATCACCGAATAATTTAAAAAGTTTGGTATTAGAATAACAGAACAGTGACTGAGGGTGCCTGCAGACTGGTTTCCCTATAGCCTAAAGGGGTGCTGACGGACCGGGCCTACTCTAGAAACCTGCGGGACATTGAAGATAAAAAGGAGAACTGAGCAGCATGCATGGGAAATGAGAAACTTAGTGAATTATATATCTCAATCTTAAGAAAGACTTCTTTGTGATCTTAATAAGACCAGAAAGAAACAAAATATCATAGTAGTTATCATTGGGTTAGAGACCCAGTACTTCATTATTCATTCAAGTATTTTTCAAATTTGGCAAATAAGCATAGAATGCATTCAAATAGGAAAAAGAACGTAAGATAAAATATATGAAAAATTTACTGAGAAGTTTTAAAATAAATTCTATACTTAGGTATAATTTTTTTTTATTCCTACTGTATTTGGAGATAATCATTTTGTGTTATATGTATATCCCCAATATACTGGTGAAAGTTGTAAAACATATTTGCAAATTCCTTGACATAATACTCATAAAGAGATGAAGTTTCTCCCTTCTTACTGAATTTAGTAACTTGTTTGTAGCCAATAGAAAGCAGCAGAAGTTATAATCTGTGACTTCTGAACATGTTCTTGTGATATTGCCATTATGTGAGAAGTCTGACCACCCTGAGGTTGTCAGGCTGGGAAGACCATATTTGGGCACTCAGCTGAAAATGAGCTCACAGTAGGCAGTCAGTATGAACCCCAAACCAAGTAAGTGAGCCATTTTGGAGGTCTGCAGACCCCATCAATATCTGACTGCAACTACATGAAAGACCTCAAGCTAGAATTGCCCATTGAGCCATTCTTGAAACCTGGAGCAAAATAAAGTTATTATTTAAAGATATTAGATTCTGGGGTAAAATGTTATGTAGGACTAGTAGGGACACAGTATTTTATAGGTGGTAATAGTTTTGGTCAATACATATACAGCAGTATTGAAAGGCATACAGCATCAAAAAGTAGTGATGAAAAATCAGATATGCCACGGACTCAGGTAAAAAATTAGTACTTTACTCTTCTTTATCCATAGTAGATCTACTGTTTTAATAGGTAGTTCTAGCAATCTTAACTTGTATTAAATAAACAATCACCATTGCAAAATATGTGTTAAATTTTGTTGGTTGTTTTGAGGCTATACAACTCATTAATATTGTTCCAAACATGCCCAACTGGTGTGGCTCAGTTATTGAGTGTCAACCTATGAACCAAGAGGTCATGGTTCGATTCCCGTTCAGGGCACATGTCGGCTTTCAGCCTAGATCCCCAGTGGGGGGGGCATGCAGGAGGCAGCTGATCAATGATTCTCTCTCATCATTGTTGTTTCTATCTCCCTCTCCCTTCCTTTCTGAAATATATATATATATATATATATATATATATACTTATATTTTTATATATTTATATATATATTTGGATTGTCCCCAACACAAACATGTTTTAAAATTAGGCCTTCTTGTAAATTTCACCTTACCACTGAGAAGGCAAGTCAAAAGCAAATAGACCCCCCTTTTGTCTGCACCACTATGACCATGCCCCTGGCTTCTGTAATTCTGCTTGCTTCTTGGCTGATTGACAGTGAGACATAGGGAGGTCTGCGTGTGTGCACATGTGGCACTCTCTGCCTGCGGTCCAGGGACGTTCCCCTAGGCTCAGATAAGGCACCGAGTCCTCCATCTGCACTCTAGGCAACAGGCCTTCAGCGCAAACTGCAATAAGTGTGGAAAGCCAGCAAAATACCTGGAAGCTTAGCATGTAAAGTAGAAAGAATGTCTAGAATGTGTATGCGTGCCATACATGGGAGACAAAGAACCTGGGGATGTATATAAGGCAAAAACCTGCTGTGTTTGGTGCTCAGCCTTTGGAGGGGACTCCACTGGGCCATCACTGGTGTGAATAAACAGTCCTTTTCTGAACCTCTGAGTACATTTAGTTTGTCGCTTCCCACTGACCTGATTCCTGTCGTAACACCACTTACTTTATTAGTCAGGGACAGTTATTTAACTGTGGGGAAAGTCTATAAGGAGGAATCTCCAAAAGGTCAGAGGCCTCTAGGTGGTCCTTGCCAAAGGCAGCAGACCCTGCCTTGACTTTTCCAAAAAAGGCCAAGCCCCTGGGTGTTTTACTGGAACCTTTATGTTTAGTCTTTAGATGTCCTTGCTTAAAGGACACTGCAGACGCATGTGTCTTCTCAAGGATGCTTACCCAGCTGATAGTATCTAATAGTTAATTTTAGTTCAAGCTGTTGTTACAATAAAAGCCTAAGGAGGCAGGCCAACGGGGCTGTTTGGTTTCTCAAGCCATGCAGCCCCTTAGCCCTCTCTTTCACAGAAATGTGTGTCAGAGTAATCATTCCTCCATCACTCAGGGTCTGCCGGTCAAACTCAGCATTTAACCATATCAGAGGATCAAGTTTCTCATATGGAAATCATTGATAATTGTAAGAATTAAACAAAATCACATATATTAAGCACTTAGCATTGTGACTACTATATAGAATATATTTAATAATTGCTAGTTATTATTTTTATTTTCATGAAATAATCTATATTATTTTCCCAAATCATAAAACTTTTATTAAATTATAACATGTTTCTCTTCTCACATGGAGAGTATTCAGTTTGAACACTGCCATTATTGAATCTCTGATATGGTAGAGAAGCTGAAAATTTTTTATTGAAGTTATTGGGGTGACATTGGTTAACAAAATTATATGTTTCAGGTGTACAAATCTATAATTAATACATCATCTGTGTATTGCATAGTGTGTTCATCACCTCAAGTAAAGTCTTCTTCCAACACCATTATGAATGAAAAGGGATCACATATTAACCTGATTAGTTAAGGGAAGGCCTGTGTGGCAGCCTTGCAAACTCAGAGGATGGTCTCAAATTAAAACTTTTTTTTTTACAGATAGGTAGGGAGAGGGATAGAGAGTTAGAAACATCGATGAGAGAGAAACATCGATCAGCTGCCTCCTGCACACCCCCTACTGGGGATGTGACCGCAACCAAGGTACATGCCTTTGACCAGAATCGATCCTGGGACCTTTCAGTCTGCAGGCCGATGCTCTATCCACTGAGCCAAACCGGTTAGGGCTCAAATTAAAACTTTTTAAGTTAAAAAGCAGTTTATGGTGAGTTGTCATGTCCTAGGCTGGTATCTTCCCTGACAAAAGTCAATCTTTACCTTAACTGAGCCTATTGTCTTTTTGCATCTATGATATTATCATTGAAACATCAAAGTAATTTTCTTTTTCCTGGACCCCTCAAGCACAGGCACCACGCTGCGAAGACCACAGATACCCTTATTGTTATTGAGTTAACTGTTAACTATTCTACACCCACCTAAGTAAAAGAATATGTGTCTATCATTTAACTTTTTATCCAATCCCAGAGGTTTCCCCACTTTGCTTTCTCCCACCTCCCTTTCTACCACCAATGGATTTCATGTAACCCATTTACATCTCTTCAGATTGTGATATATAAAGCAAGATGCAAAACTGCTATTCTCTGGAGCATTATCTCAATCCTTTGAGATTTTTTGCTTCCCAGCAATTGTCAACAGTCTGACTCAAATAAACACAAAAAAATTCTTTACAGTTTGAATGCTTCTTATGTTAACATTACTTGACGTAGTTGGCAGAATCCCAAAGAAGCTCACCCAGGAACACCCCACAGACCCAGACCTGGTACTATGATGAGCAAAGGGTCCCCTGAGCCCACCAGTTACCTGCCCACTGGGTGAACTTGCGTGAGTTGTCTCTTGGACCCAGAACCTTGCCTTGATTTTGGTAGAGGGTATGACTTTATTTGAGCTGTATTTTTAAGTCCTCAAGGTGGAACTAAGGTTAACAGAACCCATGCTAAGGTGAGACAGAAGGAAAAAAAATGGGTGACTGGCTTTGATTTCAGTTTTTTTTTTAATTACAGTTGCTTTCTGAGAGTCTGAGTAAAAAAGCCTTCACCTAAGTGAGAGCTGAACTCATTCAGCTCTGAAGATAAAGAGGCACATCCTCCCTCTAGCCTGAATCTCAGGTATTCTGAGGTGACTAACAACCTTTGTAGAGGAGTCAGAGGTCATTCCTTATGATGGACAGGAGCCCCCTAGGGAAGTTCTAACTCAACTGTAAGGAAGCTCACAGGCTCATCCAGGGGACTCCCGTAAGGCTTGGTCTGCCAGCATCCCGAGCCCTTGCAGTTGTTTTATACAACCAGGAGAGAAACTGAGACACCTAAGAGGGTTGAATGCGACTCAAGGAATTGAATGAGAGCCTCATGGAGCTCAACTCATATGTGGCACACTTTGACCTACTACATAATATCCCTAGAAAATGTCCTCAGACTCTGCAGATATGAAAAAAACAAACAACAACAACAAAAAAAAACCCACAACCCTAAAATTAACATGGGAAAGTGTGCCGGAAACTTCCAAACCCCAGCCTTCATTTAATAGTCTTGATAGGAAGCCTTTACTTGCAAGTGCTTTACAGAAATAGGAAGATTTAACTAGAAAACATCAACTTAAAAATAGCCAAAATGCAGTTGTCTTTGGAAACATAAATTAATATTTTGCATGAAAAATTAGAAAAATGCTGGCTCTGAAATTAAACTAAATGAATGTGAAGCATATCTTGATTTGGAAATTAGAAGCTTCTAAGGAGAAGCATAGATAAATTCTTTTTTAAAAATAAATTAAGACATTTTAGAGACTGTCTCTGAACTATTCTGAAGCTAGGAAATGCCTACACCCCATTTTCCCCCTTCTATATTTCTTACACTACGTCCTTTGTTTTCTGAACTTCCTTCTAGACTTGCCCTTTCCCCTCCTTTCTTCCTTCTCCTTCTGTCTCCTCCATTTCACTGACTTAAGGGAAAATGAGAATAGGAATTCTAACAACTCCCCTGGAAAAAAACATTGGTCTCATCTAGAGAGGAACCTGACTTTATCTGGGACCCTGATGAATTCACAAAAATATTAACTGTTAGAATATGTAGTAGCTATTGTGACCTATTCCATTTAATACGCCTACTATTTTCTGAGAGTTAGGCAACAGAATTACTAAATAGGAGGCTGAAATTGTAAACTAGTAGGAGGCTGTTTTTACTGTAAAAATCCAGGTCACCATAAGAAAGATTGTAGAAAACTAAAATGGGATTTTAGTTTTAAAACAGAAGTAAACATAGGGCTGCTCTGAGGACTATGAGAAGGTATTTCCCCTTCTCCTTACTAATACTTTATGAGAAATTGAAATTATCATGAAAGGGGAAGTTACTAAGGCCATTGTAAATACTGGGGTTACTTTATCCCTTCGTAATCCCCACCCAACTAAGTTTCCCTACCTCAGAGTAAAGCTTTTGTGCAAATGGTAGGGGTACCTTCCCAACCAATGACTGTTTTAAAATCACAACCTGTCCCTTTCAACTAAGGAAAGTTACAAGGCAACATATATTTTTACTGGTCAAATCAGCCCCCATTTACCTGATAATGAAAGGAATTTGGAGACAGGAGAGGCAGTTAGGGAAAGGGGGGTCCATAAGAGAGGAATGCATATGTGATGGGCAGAGATAGCTCCAAGCCACCAGAATGTTTTCAAGAATGTTACAAGATAAGGGGAAGAAGAAGGGGGGGGGGGGCACCGGGTGAGCTTTGAAAGTTTGAAACTGATACCATACAGGGAAGAGGGGAAAAGTGGCCAATTAGGAAAGCACAGGGGACATAAATTAAGGAAGGGTCCAATTAGAAAGTGGCATGAACAGACAAAGAGCTGCCAGCATTTATAAACCTGAAGACAAAGACACTCACTGAGAGAGCAGGTTTTTCCCAATTTGGGGACCCCACCCCAGGAGGAGTTTGCATATGCTTGCAATAAACTCCCAAACTTTTGCTTAAAATCTTTTAGTCTGTGAATTTATTCTTCAAGCTTTGTGAGAAAAGAACCTGTGAGGAGAGTCCCAGCTTGCCATTCAGGGTATCAATAGGGAGAGATTTTCTTGAAACCTATGATGCCCACTTATGCTTTTGCCAGGAGGATAATATGTATTTAAAACAAAATGAACCATATACTGAACCAAAAGGAAAATGATTCTTTTAAAAAGGGAACTTCCCAAGAGGAAATTAATCTTGACACTGACTAAACATTTGACTAATCTTGAGACTGACTAACCATCTTTTCTTCATTCTTAACTTCCATGAGAGTCTGAGAGACTCCTTAACACAGGGCTCACCCTACTCAGAATATTCCCAAATAGCCCAGAGACTTGCCTCTAACTCTCAGCTTGCTACAAATGGATTACTCCAACATAACTTTTGTTATGAAAGAAAAGGGCTAAGGGACTGCCTGGCTAAAGGAACCAGGCAGCCTCGATTGCCTGCCTTGTTAGGCTTCTATTGTAGCAGCAGTTTGAGATGAAGTTTATCTTTTAGATACAACCACTAGGGAGGAAACATGTGTTTGTAGTGTCTTTTACGTGAGGACACCAAAAGATTAAGCATGAGGATTCCAGTAAACACCTGGGGGTCTGCTCATGCACAGACTTGTTTGGGGAGGTCAAGGAATAATTAGTTCACTTAGGATTATATATATATATATATATATATATATATATATATATATATATAGACTAGAGGCCCAGTGCATGAAATTAGTACATGGGGGGGGGGGGTCCCCTCAGCCCAGCCTTCACCCTCCACAATCCAGGACCACTGACTCCTAACTGCTCACCTGCCTGCCTGCCTGAACACCCCTAACTGCCCCCCCTGCCAGCCTGATCACCCTTAACTGCCTCTGCCTGCTGACCTGATAACTCCTAACTTCCCCCTTCTGCCGGCCTGGGCGCCCCTCACTAATGCCCCTGCTGGCCTGGTTGCCCCTCACTGCCCCTGTCTGCTGGCGTGGACACCCCTCACTGTCCTCCTTCTGCTGGCTGATTGCCCCTCCCTGCCCCCCCA
>NW_005871197.1:21842-23356 GCF_000147115.1 Myotis lucifugus
CAGCCTTAAGATTGGGGCATTTCTCACAAGCTCCCAGGTGCAGTTGGCTCCGGGGAGCACACTTCCAGAAATGCTGTCCTTCTGTAGGCAAAAGAAAATCTCTGCTCAGCAAAGTGACGGCCCTGCTCATTTATATATATATGGGTGTCTCTACATATATACCGAGGGCAGAAGTCTGTGTTTTGTGTGCGAGCCTCACTCAAGGGGCCAAAGAGCCGCATGTGGCTCGCAAGCCGCAGTTTGCCAACCACTGCAATAGATAATGCTATACTGAACTACTTGTTCTGTATCAAGGTATATATTATATATGTATAATATCTATAATAAATACCCATTATAGTACATCTTTCTCTGTCTCCCCCAGATCCATGTATCCATGAAGCCCTAATTATTCCCTGAGCTTAATCATCTGCTAGATAAACTTCTTCCTGCCTCTGACCTCTGGCCTAGCCTCTGTTCTTAACATAATTCACTGGATCTAAACACAAATGTCTGACCTCCCTTTGCTTTGAGCATTTACTTTAGAAAACTAGTAATTGCGAATTATTTCTCTTCTCTCTCAGATGTAAATCTTTTAAAATTCTTCTTGCCAGCTTTACACAGCAGGGATGCTTTTTTCTCTGGAAACTGGGAGCCATTCCTTTGAAATGTAATCTTCAAGGTAGACAGCATTGTTTCTCCCAATTTTTGTGGGATAGTAGGGGTCTAACAAAAGGCAATGTTCTTCAAATTGTGAAAATACTTTGCAGTCTAGAAGGTATAAGAAAGCTCACTTTTCCTTTGGGTAAAGATGACTAGCAAACACAGATGGCCTATGATCCACATACCCTCACTTTTAGCTCTTAAAAACTAATTTTTTGCTCTGAAAGAATCTTTTTAATTTAAAAAAAAATGGTGGGAGAAGGGAAAATTATATTCCTTTGTCATACATAGTAGGGGATCTTTGGGAGTAAAGCCTCATTTTAATCTTATCAGTTCTTTGCTTGAATTGAATCATTGTAATTACTTCTGATCTGCATTACATAAAGTTACGGCCAATTTTATTAAGAAGTTATAATGAAGATTTATGATTATTAAGTGAACAGTACATCCGTGTAGAATATGTTACTAACCAAGAAATTAAGGCCATTTCTGAAAACCCTATCTAAAAAACCTACATTCAATCCAAAAGCTTCTCTTATATAAAAATGTCATGTTTGTTTTGTCAACATAAGAAACAGGGCCCCTTTTTAATCCACGGTTTATATATTTACTAGAGGCCCAGTGTACAAATTTGTGCATGGGTGGGGTCCCTTAGCCTGGCCAATGATTGAGGCCTATCGGAGGGAGGGCCGGCTGGCTGGGAGGAGGGGTTATGGGAGGTTGGCTGGCTGTGGAAGGTTGGCTGTGGAGCGCACTAACCACCAGGGACAGCTCCTGCATTGAGCATCTGCCCACTGATGGTCAGCGCACATCATAGCAACTGGTAGACTAGTCGTTCGGGTCATTCAGTCGTAACAGTCGCTTAGGCTTTT
>NW_005871197.1:23456-41490 GCF_000147115.1 Myotis lucifugus
AGGGCTATTGTGTTTATGAAGGTATAACCAGAGCCTGGCCCTGGGTGAAAATTAAGTAAATATGAATTACTGCATTAATGACTGAGGGAATAAAATCTGGGAATAGTCACCAATCAAGTATCTGGAAAATCTGCTTCTCATTTACTCTTTTTTTCTTTGATCCTATTTGATTCATTGCTTTCTTCCTCTTTAAGTCAATTTCATTTTTTCTGTGTGCACATAGCCTGAAATAGTCTCTGCAAAATTTTTGTTCACATATCTAAAATCAATCCATTTTCAAAGGTGATTGACTATCTCTCAGACCCAGTTCCAAATTTCTAGAAGACAGAATCTACTTAATTTATTTGGGGTCAGCATTAATTCACTGGCAAAGTAGCTTGCCAAGCAAACAAAATCTAGTGTCACCAACCTAATTGATGGGAACTACATCCCTATTGGATTTGAGAATATCTCAGCAATATATTTCATAATATATTTGTTGACAAAGGATCATCACTACTCTACTAGAACTTAATGTGTTTGTCAAGAGATGTTTGTTGATGAAAAATCAAATTGGAAATTTGAGGTATCGCCCTTTTTTTTATGCCCATCTCATTGATAGTGAGGTCTATGTTCCCTTCTCTTAAATCTGGACTTTGTAACTGCTTGACCAATTGAATAAAGTATTGATGACTCTAGGCCAGTTCATAAGTTTAGACCATAAGGAATTGCCATTTTCTATCTTCTGTCATTTTTGAAGCTTGCTCTTGAAATCCAGCTGTGAGGAAGAGCAAGTGACCCCACAAAGAACTTCCTATGAAGAGAAACAGCCAGTAACTTTCTACCTATGGGAGCGAACCATCTTAAAGGTGCATTCTGTAGACTCAGTTGTGCTGTTACAGCAAATGCTGTGTGAAAAAAAGAGTTGTCTAAATGGCAACTGCCCAAATAGCAGATTCATGGGCAAATAAATATTTCTTTTCTTTCTTTTTTTTTTAATTTTATTAATTTATTACAGAGAGGAAGGGAGAGGGATAGAGAGTTAGAAACATCGATGAGAGAGAAACATTGATCAGCTGCCTCCTGCACACCCCCTACTGGGGATGTGCCCGCAACTAAGGTACATGCCCTTGACCGGAATCGAACCTGGGACCCTTCAGTCCGCAGGCCGATGCTCTATCCACTGAGCCAAACTGGTCAGGGCAAATAAATATTCCTTTAAGCCAAAAAGGGTTAGCTGATTTGTTTCAGAGCAATAGATAACCATGATACAATTGTAAACATTACCATGTTATATGATCAATTATTAATAGTGTATATTAGCAGAATCTACCTGCATTTAATTCTCATTTAAATTCTGATTTTACCTTATTCAGTTAAACAATTAATCACTTCAACATTCTCCTGACACAATTATTAACTTAAATTTAGTTATTAGCTAAAGGAAAAATTAGATTTTTCCCCCCCACAGGGATCTAAAAAAAATGTAATGATTTTCTCTGTTATGTTTTTGAGACATGCTCATTGCTCACAGAAAGTGCTTAGTTGTGTCTTTTACATAATATTATTTTTAATGATGATTGATATAGCAGAATTATTTTAATTATACTTTTAGCACAGTTCTAAAAACAGAACAATCATTTAGTGAGTACTTATTGATTGACAGATTAATTTTACAGGTATCTTTTGCAGTTGTTGTTTACAACCTATAAAAGTTAAGGTCAGCAATGCTTCAAGAACATGGACAAAAATAGAAAAAGGATCTGATCTGGTTCAGTAAAGGTGACTAAAAAAAAAATTAGGGAATGATGTTAAGGTTTGGTTGGTGAAGGTGGGAGGAGTTGCTCTATTAAATTGCTGCCATGACAGGTGAACAGTAAAAGGGAAACTACCATCTCTATCAGCAGAGCACAACAGCTGAGAAACTTGTCACTTATACATCAAAATGATTAACAATTATGTTTTGAATTCATTACTTCCACATTACATGATTTGACTATACTGAATTATTAATATATACAGAAAACATAATAAAATTAAACATTTCATAATATTTTATTTCAAATTTTATCAGAGAAAAAGGGAGATTGATTTGCTGTTCTATAACAGACTTTTCCACATTCAACTGCTTAGGCAAACCAGTTATTTTTAAATGGATCTTTGAAAAATGACAGTTTTCTTCACTTTTCAAATATCTATATTTCCATGTATCATAAATTGAATAGACCACAAGATTGTAGATGCAGTCTTAATGATGCTGATTGTTCTCTGTTTGCTGAGGTTGATAAGAATAAATGCAGTACTTAATGACTATCAGAAGATATAATTTAAAAAAATGCCTAGATAAGTTTACAATTTTTCTATTCAGATTGGAAACTAATATAATGAAAGATAGAGTATTTTTCATTAGGAGGAATACAAATACAACCTTCCCTATAAATAGAGTATTGCATCCTTCACTAACAACTAGAAATAAATAAATCAAAACTGTAGAAGTTGTAAATATGGTGAGGAAGAACTATAGAGAAAAATTCTGTACAGGAAACTAAATACTATAGTAATGCATTCTGATAGACTTTTTAAAAACTCTCCTGTATTAAAGAGAAAAAGACAAATATGAAATTTAATATTTTATTCCAATACTCAAAAAGAAAAAAAGAAATTATAGAATTTTATGAATAAAAGAGACCCATTACAGATTTTAATATTTTTATGAGAGATTATACATATATATAAAAATATACCCTATATACTAAAGAGGTAATATGCAAATGGACTGTCACGCCCTTGCACAAGATGGCCAGCTGGGGCGGGCAGTTGAGGGTGATCAGGCCTGCAGGGAGGGCAGTTAGGGGCGACCATGCCTGCAGTGGAGGGCAGTTAGGGGAGACCAGGCCTGCAGTGGAGGGCAGTTAGGGGTGACCAGGCCAGCAGGGGAGGGCAGTTGTGGGCGATTGGGCCAGCAGTGGAGCAGTTAGGCATTGATCAGGCTGGCAGGGGAGTGGTTAGGGGTGATAAGGCTGGCAGGCAGAAGTGGTTAGGGGCAATCAGGCAGGCAAGCAGGCGTGCGGTTGGGAGCCAGCAGTCTTGGATTGTGAGAGGGATGTCCGACTGCCGGTTTAGGCCCAATTCCACAGGGATTGGGCCTAAACCAGCAGTCGAACATCCCCCGAGGGGTCCTAGGTTAAAGAGGGTGAAGGCTGGGCTGAGGGATAACCCCCGTCCCAGTGCACAAATTTCATGCATGGGGCATCTAATATATATATATGTATATATCCTAGTATTCATAAGTCTGTTTAAACACAGGAGAAGTGGATAGGTTCTATGCATTTATGTCTATAAAGACAATATGAAGTCAATATTTATGCAGGTAAAATGAATGATAAAGCAATTACAATAATAATAAAACTTCAAAATATTATTTTCTGAATAAATTAGCTCTGTGTATTATTTTAATCTTACTGTATTGAATTATTATTTAAATTATATTTTGTAGCAGGTGATGTCTGAGACATTAGAAAGATTATAATAACATTATCAATTTAAATCAGTTTCTGTATTAGGGGTCAATTATGAATTTTAGCACATATTGACAACATAAAAAAAAGTTTTCTCCACATTCCATACTAGTGTTATGACTTTGTATGAATTAAATTTACTGGGTAGGTCAATCTTATTTTGTGATAATCCATTGGATATATTCATTTATTTCCATTTATTTTTTTGTTTTTTTATAGTATTCTTTCCTAAGAAATTGAGGTTTTTACTTATAGACACTTTAATAAAAATTCTGCAATTGTTCATGAGCTTTTAAAGAATTTACAAAAATATAGACAATTATTGGAATTTAATTGGATTGGGATTGTTAAGAAAACATCAATAATTTGTTTATGTGATGTGTCATGTTTATTGATTTGCAAATATTGTATAAGCCTTGCATTTCTGGAATAAATCCCACTTGGTCACGGTGTATGATCTTTTTAATACATTACTGGATCCAATTTGCTAATATTGTGTTGAGGAGTTTAGCATCTATGTTCATCAGGGATATTAGCCTGTAAATCTCTTTCTTTGTATTGTCTTCATTTGGTTTTAGAATAGAATAATGCTGGCTTCATAAAAAGAGCTTGAAAGTGTTCCTTCTTCTTGTATTTTTTAGAATACTTAAAGGATGAGAGGTGTTAGCTCTTTGAATATTTGGTAAAATTCCTCTGTGAAGGCATCCTGGCCAGGGCTTGTGTTTGCAGGTTTTTTTTATTTTTTTATTTTTATTACTGCCTCAATTTCATCAGTTGTTATTGGCCTTTTCAGGATTTCTAATTATTCCAGATTTAGTTTTAAGAGATGGTATTTTTCTAGGAATTAGCCCCTTTAATCCACATTGTCCAGTTTGTTGGCATATAGTTGTTCACAGTATTTTCTTATAATTCTTTGTATTTCTGTGGTGTTAGTTGGTACTTCACCTCTTTTGTTTTTTTATTTTATTTATTTGGGTCTTTTATTTTCTTGATGAGTCTGGCTAAAAGTTCATCAATCTTGTTTATCTTTTCAAAGAACCAGCTTTTGGTTCTACACTCTGTCCCATGCTTCCAGAGATATAGATCCAGAGATACAGAAGCATGGAACAGAGCGTAGAATATATATATATATATATGGTGTATATATGTTAACCAGGGTTATATTCTCTTATTGTATGGACCCCTTTAGTATTACGTAGTGACCTTTGTTGTCTCTTGTGATGGCCTCCATTTTAAGTCTATTTTGTGAGATGTGAGTATTGATACCCCATCTCTTTTTCATTTCCATTTCCATTGACAAATTTTTCCCATCCCTTCACTCTCAACCTGTGTGAGACTTTTATACTGAGGTAGGTCTTTTGTAGACAGCATATATTTGAGTCATGTTATTGAACCCATTTAGCTAACCTATATCTTTTGATTAAAGTATTTAATCCATTTACATTTAAGGTTATTTTTGATAGGCCATTTAATGGCCATTTTAATTCTTTACACCTGTGTTTCTCTCTCTCTATTTCTTGTTCTCATTATAGCAGTCCCTCTAGCATTTCTTGCAATGCTGGTGTGGTGGTGATAAGCTCTTTTAGTCTCTTTTTGTCTGGGAAGCTCTTTATTTCACCATCTATTTTGAATGCTAGCCTTGCTGGATATAATAATCTTGATTTCAGATACTTGCTTTTCATTACCTTGAATACTTAGTGCCATTTTCTTCAGGCTATAGTTTATGATAGCCTTGTGGGAGCTCTTTTGTAGGTAAGAAATTGCTTTCCTCTTACTGCTTTCAAGATTCTCTCTTTATCTTTATTTTTTGGCTTTTTAATTATAATGTGTCTTAGTGCAGACTGTTTTAGTGCTTCTTGCTTGTGGCTGTCTGTGCCTGCTGAACTTGTGTGACTTTTTTCTTCACCATGTTAGGGAAGTTTGCTGTCATTATTTCTTCAAACAAATTCTCTACCCCAAATTCACTATCTTCAAATTCTGGTATTCATATGAAGTGAATATTATTACTTTCATTAAAAAGATCATACAATATGACCAATGGGATTTATTCCAGGGGTGCAAGGTTGGTACAATAGTCACAAATCAATGAATGTGATATAGCATATGAACAAATTGAAAGACGAAATTACATGATCATCTCAATGGATACATAAAAAGTATTTGAGAAAATCCAACACCATTTTTGATAAAAACTCCCAGCAAAATGGGAACAAAGATCACACTTCAACATAGTAAAAGCCATATATGACAAACTTACAGCCAACATTATACTCAATGGGGAAAAAAAGGACTAAAACCATTTCCCCTAAGAACAGGAACAAGACAGGGATGTGTGTTTTCACCACTCTTATTCGACATAGTACTGGAAGTCCTATCCACAGTGATTAGACAAGAAGAAGAAATAAAAGGCATCCAAATTGGAAAGGAGGAAGTAAAATCGCCATTTGACCCATGATCCCACTTTTAGGAAATATCCCAAGAAACCTAAATCAGAAAGAATATAATGCACCCTTGTGTTCATAGCAGAGCTACTTACAATAGATAAGATCTCTAAAGAGTCCAAGTGCTCATCAGTAGGTGAGCAGAAATAAAAGCTGTGGTACATTTATACCATATAATACTATGCAGCAGTAAAAAAGAAGAATCTCTTACCCTTTGAGGACAGCATGGAGAGATCTTGAGAGTATTATACTCAGCAAAACAAGCCAGCCAGAGAAAGACAAGTATCACATGATTGCAGTCATATATGAAATCTAAAGAACAAAATAAAAATGATGAAAAAAATAGATCCAGAGATATAGAAGCATGAAACAGAGTGTAGAATCTCAGAGGCAAGGTGGAGATGGATGAGTGGGGAGAGATTAATGAAAGAACTTATGTGCATATATGCAAAACCCATGGACACAGACAACAGTGTGGTAAAGACCTGGGGTGAAGGTGACGAGGGGTGGGGGAAAGCTGTGAGCTAGAAGAGGTTGATGGGGCAAAAACAGGGACATCTGTAATACTTTCAACAATAAAGATTGTTTTAAAAAAGAAAACATCAACAAATTGTATCATGTTTATTTTATAATTGGCCAATATTAAGAGCAAAATATGGTCAGAATATGGCATACTATGATTTTAACATGTATTTGACATGACTGTTCTTAATCTGTATATTATATATGGAATAATATAGTCTGAATGTTAGTAGAATTAAGCCTTTTTTGGATAAGGGAAACAACATAATGTTATTTTGTAAAATAAAATAGTCTAGGGGAAAGTTTTGAGAAAGATGAACAGAATTCTCTTTTTATCTAAATCCTATTAAGCCTGTACTATTAAATGTTTTGAGAATATATAAGTGAATCAGAGGTAATATCTCATAACTTCCTGATAATACAAATCTAAATTGGTTCTAAAGTGAATCAATGAAGTTAAAAATATTCCCATGGAGAGAGAATGATAAGTTGGAAAAACAGAAATTTGACTCTCACAAGGATGGGTGTAAAGTTTTACAATCTTAATTTTCAACAATAAAGATCCAGAAGTATTTTGTCAAAATATGTTTCATGTTATAATGCTCTAAGGCAGTGGTTCTCAACCTTCTGGCCCTTTAAATACAGTTCCTCATATTGTGACCCAACCATAAAATTATTTTCATTGCTACTTCATAACTGTAATGTTGCTACTGTTATGAATCATAATGTAAATATCTGATATGCAGGATGGTCTTAGGCGACCCTTGTGAAAGGGTCGTTCGACCGCCAAAGGAGTCTCGACCCACAGGTTGAGAACCACTGCTCTAAGGTATTAATATATGTACCTCAAAAACATAAAAGCAAAAATATAGGTATGGTCAAATTGGTTTAGGCAATAATTCAAACTGTATATGGAAATGGCACTGTACAATAAATTTAACAGGATGTGTGTGTGTGCGTGTGTGTGTTAAAACAAATAAAAGAAAAGAACAACAACACAAAAACACCCACATAATATAAAATTGACCATGTTTGCCATTATTATATGTACAGTTCAGTAGTGTTAAATATTCACATTGTTATGTAACAGATCTCCAGCACTTTTTCATCTTTCAATTTGAAACTCCATACACATTAAACAATCCCACTCCCCCTAGTCCTGGTAACAATTCTAGATCTTAATTTTCAAAAAATGCCAAGAATTATACCTTTTAGATCTAAACAGAATATGTATTAAATATTTTTCCATAAAAATATACAGCTAATTTTACTACATTACAGTTTTAAACAACTAATGCAAATATCATACATATTACTGAAATCTAATTAAGTCACTTGATTATTTTCCTCAAAAATTCTGACAATTGATATATTCCTTTTAATCTTCGGATACTTAACTAATAATTATTAACCCATACCACTGTGAATAGTCTCAAGATTTGCTCCCAGTGGGTTTAGTCAATCAATGTTCATGCTTCTTTTCCTGAGCTATATTTATCTTTTTCTAAACGTATTAGTCAGTGTGATGTGTTGATGACCAAATATTTCCTGGAAAACTTCAGTTTTCTGAATAAATTAGTTTTGTTAAATGTTAATTGTAGAAGTCTTTGTAGACTCAGGAGAATATAGTAAAGAATACTGAATGTTTCCTTTGGTGATATCAGACTTTGGGGTAAATTTCTGCTTATTGGCTATTTATGATTTCTAAATGATACACAATCCTCCTTTGTCCCAGAAATTCTTCTTGTTTTTATTCAAGTGTAACAGGGTGAAATGCTCAGTTTCTCTGACTCTATCTTGTTCATACCTGAGTTGTTTTCGTTGCCTTTAGGCATGTTTATCATTAGAGGAATTCTGCTTGGGGCTTGAATTTTTTTGTATTTATTTATTTATTTATTTATTTATTTATTTATTTATTTATGTTTCCATTGATTTTTTAGAGAGAGTAGAAGGGAGGGAAGGAGAGGGAGAGAAAGAGAGACATCAATGTGAGACAGACACATTGATTTGTTGTCTCTGACACACACCCAGACCAGGGCAGGGATCAAACCTGCAACCCAGGTACAGCCCTTGACTGGGAATTGAACCCACAACCCTTCGGTGTGTAGTTTGATGCTCTAACCACTGAGAAAACAAGCCAGGGCTGTTTGTTTGTTTTTATCCTCACCCAAGGGCATTCTTAGAGAGAGGAAAGGAGAAAGAGAAAGAAAGAAAACATTGATATGAGAGAGAAACATCAATTGGATACCTTCTGTAGGCTCCCCAACCAGGGATCAAACCCGTAACCTAGTATGTGCCCTGACTGGGAATTGAACCACAACCCTTTGGTTCAAAGGAACACAACACTCAACCAACTGAGCCACTTCAGAGATTAAGCTTTTATAAAAACAGTCTTTTCCATTTTTCCTTTCCTTGACATAAAAGAAGCCTAAATACTGTACTTGCTTAAGATGGATTTAAGAAACTACTAAGTCTCTTACCTTCTTGGTTGCCATCTTCTAGATTAATAAACCTTTTCTTACTCCAAAATCTGATGTTTTGAGTTTTGGCCTTTTGAAGGGCCGTGCACACAGACTTTGAACTGGTAGCACAAGAAGTAGGAATCATATCCTCTATAACAGTGCAAAATTTAAATTTCATAGTACGACTAAAAAATAAGGAAAGTGTTAGCAAAGTCATCTGATATTTGCACCTTTTATAAATGCATACTGGCTTCATGACATATATTTTAGTTAAATTGCCATGTCTATTAAAAAATTATGTAAATCTCTCAAATATTTTTGGAGTGTATTTTATTTAGTCAGAGGTTAAAGAAAACATTTTCAATAGTTGGAATACTAAAAATGCAGGCACTTTATTTTTTACTTATGTTTGGAAGCTCGACTTTTACATATATGTTGCCTTTTCTGCACATACTATAATAAACTTCTTTGAGAAAAATGTTTATATGTTTTTTATCTTTTTTTCTTTCAGTTAATGTGTCCTTCAACAAAGTATGATAAAGGAAGATGCCATGGTAACAGTGCAAAAAATGGACAGAGAGTGTCAGAGAACTAGAGGGAAACAGAAGAGCACCCTCATACTTGGTAGTGCTCTCTGAACATTTCCCATGCAAGTAATAAAATTATAAAGCCTTTTATTTGGTGAGAGGGCAGAACAAGAAACTGATTTGATTCCTGTACAAAAATACTCAGTGTTTCTTAGAATGACTTCCTATATCTCAATTATATTCTGGGAAGGGGGTGGGAGGTTGAATTTGGTTATTTTAACTGAAATAAGAGAGTAGAACTGAAAAGAGTTCTATATTTCACTAGATCCTATGAACAATAAAATGGAAAAAAAATGAGTAGCTAGAATTTACAACCTCTTACTTGTAACAGGCTGTGACTGATGCAAAAACAAAGCTGTAATAGGCCTGTCAGGAGTTTGCAGCTGAGAATACCAACCTCTAATCCAGGGGTGGGCAAACTTTTTGACTCGAGGGCCACAATGGGTTCTTAAACTGGACCGGAGGCCGGGAACAAAAGCATGGATGGAGTGTTTGTGTGAACTAATATAAATTCAAAGTAAACATCATTACATAAAAGGGTACGGTCTTTTTTTTTTAGTTTTATTCATTTCAAATGGGCTGGATCCGGCCCGCGGGCCGTAGTTTGCCCACGGCTGCTCTAATCCCTTGCATTGAGGAGAAAGACATTTTAGAAAACTGGGAAGCTTTATTTTCATTTAAAAAGCTATATTGTGAAAATTCAAAGTAAGTTTGTCGCAAAGAAAGTGCTTAGGGTGATTAATGATTCAATTTTATCTGTAAATGTCATATAGGGAAACGTAAAACCAGAAATTGTATCAAAGTGCAAGGTCAGAGTTTATAAGAGAGTGGAAACTTTTAAGATAAACATTCTTAATGTTGATTACTTAAGATGCTGAATGCTTTTGTCCAAGCATGGGTCATATGCTATACAGTAATAAAATACACTCATAAGGACCTCAGCATATAGGGTACCTTTCATAATTTCAGAGATAATATTAAAGTGATTTTATTTTATGAAGAGTCTACACAAAACTGTGATGATGTTTTCAACTGGTTCTTGAAAATCCTGTCTTCTTTTGTACTCATGCTGTTAAGATTGTTTTTCAGCACAAATTGAACAGAGGCTCTTAGAATTTAACCTCGACAATATAAATTCTTTCTATGTCATGTTTTGACTAATAATAAAAAGGTAAATACTTGAGGTTTAATAAATGTCTTCCTGTTATTTGTTACAGAATAATGTGCTACATTGATTAAAAAGGAATAAAATATAAGGTTTTGTTAATTGTCTCTTATAACAGATATATTTATTTGGTAAATGTTCAAATAATTGGTTACAATTGTTATATTGTAAACCAGCGAGCTTAACAGAAGATGCCTTAGTGAGCCAATTAATTAGGAGCCTTTATTACGTTGGCGAGCTTATAGAAATATGTCTCTCAAATTCTGAGCAAAAACATGGAGGAAGCCCTCTCCTTTTATATCTTTCCAGCTCTTTGTCTGCCAAATATGGGGGTTCTGGTCCCCTTTGCAAGTTTTCAAAGAGCCCCATGTATGCTTAGTTGATATCTTGCAGGAAGCCTGTAACCTTGAGTACAACACAGTTCTATTCAAATAACTAAAACACCTGGCGTGAGAGTATGGGAGTATCAGTCCCTAGCCTACTAGGTCAGACAGCTAAGTTTATCTTCCCTATTATTCAAGTAAGCTAAAAAGTAAAGTTAATTTACAGAATAAGAGACTGTCTAAAAATAACAGAGTTGACTCACAGAATAAGGGACTTTCTAAAAATAGCAGAGCATTTCAAACAGCAGTTTCACAAAACAGAGATTATTTATGCTTCACAATTATTTTAAATATTCTATCAATATTTCACCCTAATATAGAGCTAATTAAAAATTGGCTTTTTTGTTGTGGTTAATCTTCACCCAAGCATGTTTTTTCCCATTGAATTTTAGAGAGACTGGAAGGGAGGGGGAGAGACAGAGAAAGAGGAACATCTATGTGAGAGACATTTTTTATTGGTTTTCTCCTGCAGTGCCCTGACCAGGGTGGGCTCAAACCCGCAACCAAGGTATCTTCCCTTGACTAGAATCAAACCCGAGACCCTTCAGTCCAAAGGGTCGATATTCTAAACACTGAGAAAAAAACGGCTAAGGCAAAAGTGGCTTCTTATATGTAGAATTTTAAAGTAAGTAATGGCTATAAAAATACAGTGGAAATGTACCATCTGCACAGTGGTGATAACGGAAAGCAGAATCTAACATGAGTTTTTCCGTTCTTCTGAGTTTATTGCTCCAACAGTTGTGATCCAAAAAGTTTAACAGGATCAGGTGCAGTTGGGACAGCTGGCTTTAGATTCTGGTTATTTTCGTAACATTGAGCAGTGGTTATTATTAAGATAATTTCAATTGGTGTTCACTGCTTATCTCAATATGCTGAACAATATACAGTATAAGCCACTTGAGAGATGCAAAGTCCATGGCAACTGGTCGTTTCTCTACAATATGTTTTAATAAATCTTTACCAGAATCAGAGAATTTAGACCATGGGATATCACAGTAGACAGGGACTCTAAGGGCTTCTTTTTTTCCAGCTGTACTAAATTGGTTCTTTGTCATCTTCCAACTTTGGTACACTCCAAATTTAAGAATTATGGACAGATAATCTTTTTTACATGTTCTATACTTTTATCTCTACTCTCCCTCCCCCCCCCCACCCCCAATCCCGGACTAAACACAAATCTTGCTTGTGTCTTGCTTGCATACTTTGGAGCTACACAAATAGCTTCAGCACAAACTTAATCAGGACAGTAAGTGGTCATTTACTGTGTAACTAAACAAGAAATGTGTGAAAAATAACATTCCCAAGCCTATCATGAGCTTATAGAAATTATCTTCTAGAGCGATTTATCTTTTCACCATATATAATTCTCCGTTTCAGAAGTGATGTCAGCATTCATGGAAGATGCCAAGATGACAACTTAGTTGACAAGTCTTCTATTTTTATATACAATAGCTGCAGCATTCTCTCTCTATTCATGCTTTTCTCTGAAACAATGCCTCAGGCCTGAGCTTGAGGAACCACCTATGGGATAGGGCAATTCAATCCCTGCTGCCTCAGTTTAGATGTCAGAAGGATCCCAATTATGTCAACTTTTGTCCAGAAATTATATAAGTATTTTATGTAGATCATGAGAGGATGCTGGTGAAATGAGAGGACAAGAACCAAATATTTAGGTAATCCACTAAATATAATCTGTGAAACATAAAAGAAAATCTAGTTTTAATTTTTAACTTTAAATTAAACCCTGATTTTTTATACCTCCTTTCATTTTTTAGAGTTTTTTTCTCTTTCTGTAATCAATATTTACAAAATTTCAACTGTGTTAAAATGCAGATATAAAATAAATTAAATATGAGACATGCAACAAGCTAAAATTCTTGTAGAAAAACTACACTATAGATATGCTATCACTAACACATTTATTTGGGATCATTATATAGTAGGAGGTGGTAAGTTTGTTGACAAAGTACAATTTTCTTGCTTAATTCAATTCTGTAAAATGGCAAGTATCTGAGGCATGTATCTCTTTAAGCAGGAGTAGAGCTTATGATTATACTTTAAAAATAACTATGATTGCCCGGCATGTGTGGCTCAGTGGTTGAGCATTGACCTATGAACCAGGAGGTCAAGTTTTGATTCCCAGTCAGGGCACATGTCTAGGTTGTGGGCTCGACCCCAGCAGGGGGTGTGCAGGAGGCAGCCAATCAATGATTTTCTCTCATCATTTATGTTTCTATCTCTCTCTCCTTTGCCCTTCCTCTCTGAAATTAATAAAGATATATATATTTTTTTAAAGTGGATTTAGCAGGTAAAAATGATATGTAATTCAATAAGTGAAATTGCCTTTAAAAATAGATATGATTATGTTATTGACTGATTAAGGGATTGAATAGAGAGACCTTTTATATCTAACCAGAAGCAGAATCCCTATTTAAACATTTATATCACATTTATGCACAATGAGATAGGTGGTGAGGGGGGTGTGTTTATAGTCACATATTTGAAATGAAACAAGCAACCAAAGAGAGAAAAATGATCTGAAATTCAGGAATGATTATGGGAATGATAATTTCCCCATATTTTAATGCTTATAACTATTAACTAGGTCAGTTCCCCATAAGGGTGTATTTATAAATATAAAGAGACAGTAGAAAATAAAAATAAGCAAAATATATATCTCAAGAAAAAGCATTTCAAAACTAAGAAGAATAAAACTAAAAATTAAAAAAAATAAAATAAAACTAAAATGTGCTAATGGAATTTTTTTTTAATTAAATCTTCATGGTTCAGATTATTACATTGGTTCCTCTTTTTTCCCACCATAAATCCCTCCACCCAGTTCCCACCCCACCCTCCGCCCTCACTCCCCACCCAGTGTCCTCATCCATAGGTGCACAATTATTGTCCAATCATTTCTCGCACCCCCCAGACCCCTTTCCCCCTGAGAATAGTCAGTCCATTCCATTTCTATGTCCCTGATTCTATTATAATCACCAGTTCATACTTTTCATGAGATTATTTATTCACTTGATTTTTAGATTTACTTGTTGATAGATGTGTATTTGTTGTTCATAATTTGTATCTTTACCTTTTTCTTCTTCTTCCTCTTCTTAAAGGATACCTTTCAGCATTTCATATATTACTGGTTTGGTGGTGATGAACTCCTTTAGCTTTTTCTTATCTGTGAAGCTCTTTATCTGACCTTCAATTCTGAATGATAGCTTTGCTGGGTAAAGTAATCTTGGTTGTAGGTTCTTGGCATTCATCACTTTGAATATTTCTTGCCACTCCCTTCTGGCCTGCAAAGTTTCTGTTGAGAAATCAGCTGACAGTCGTATAGGTACTCCCTTGTAGGTAACTGACTTTCTTTCTCGTGCTGCTTTTAGGATACTCTCTTTGTCTTTTGCTCTTGGCATTTTAATTATGATGTGTCTTGGTATGGTCCTCTTTGGATTCCTTTTGTTTGGGGTTCTCTGCGCTTCCTGGACTTGTAAGTCTATTTCTTTCACCAGGTAGGGGAAGTTTTCTGTCATTGTTTCTTCAAGTAGGTTTTCAATATCTTGCTCTCTCTCATCTTCTGGCACCCCTATAATTCAGATGTTGGTACGTTTGAAGCTGTCCCAGAGGCTCCTTACACTATCTTCGTATTTTTGGATTCTTTTTTCATTTTGCTTTTCCGGTTGGGTGTTTTTTGCTTCTTCATATTTCAAATCTTTGACTTGATTCTTGTGATCCTCTGGTCTGCTGTTGGGAGTCTGTATAATATTCTTTATTTCAGTCAGTGTATGCTTAATTTCTAGTTGGTCCTTTATCACAACATCGAGGGTCTCACTAGATTTCTTGAGGATCTCACTACATTTATCGGCGGTCTCACCAGTCTTTTCGAGGGCCTTACTAAATTTATCAGCAGCTTCTAGACATTTCTTGAGAGACCTTAAAAGTGTGGTTTTAAACTCAATATCCAGCAGTTTGCTTTCCTCCATTTCTGTCATTTGTGGCCTGTTTCTTTGTCTCGGCATTTTTTGTGCTTCGCTGTGTCGATAGAGTGGCTTTCTGTGCTAAGTGTCCCAATTACCTGAGGTAGACACTCTTGGTGCACCCCCTTGTGGGCTTTGTGCACAGTCTTGTTGTAGTTAAGCCTTTATTGTTGTATGTAAAGCTGGGAGGATTTGACCTCCAGGCCAATTGGCTGTGAGAATCAGCTGTGTCTGCAGTGGGAGAACTTCTGTGCTGAAGACACCCTTATGGGGCAAAACTTGCTTCAGTGGGGCTTTGGTGCTCACTGAGTCTGCCCCCTGAGTGTGTCCCTTATAGATCTGAGTAGTTGTAATTGGATGGTCCCACTCTGACCACTGGGTACACTGGCTCTTAGATCTAAGGAGGTGCTAATCTAGCCTTTGCCTAAGGCTACCCAGCAGAAGCCAGCTGTAAAGCAATGCAAGTTGCCCTGGGGCCTTGGGGCAGCTGCAGTTTGTTAAATTATTTTCAGAGTACAAAGGGCCAGGCCTTTCATATGCAAAAGCCTCCATGCATGGCTTGGGCAGGCCGGGGTCCCAGGGGATCAACAGGGCGGGCCGAGCGAGCCAGCGGTATGGCTGCTCTCAGTCCTGCCTTCAGAGGTCCTGGCAATTGCCGAGAGTGCCTCCGAGAGAAAGCTGCCCTTGAGTTCCGACCGATGCCAGACAGTCCCGTTTCTCCCGTGTGAGTCTGGGTCCCCAAAGACTCGCCCGGACCTGGAGCTCAGAGCCTGAGACTCCCTCCCGATTGAAAAAGACAATCGTGTCCTCAGCCTCCAGCCCTCTCCACATGCACCTCCGCACCTTTGTATTTACTTCAGCACCGCACCTCCTCTGAGTCTCGGTATGCTTTTCTCTTTCCTTCTAGCTGTAGAAATTCCACTCAGTCAGCCTTCCTGTGGTTCTGGATGATGTCCGTTATGTCTTTTAGTTGTATTTTTGAAGTGGTTGTGCGAGGCAGCAATCTCCGGTGTTTACCTATGCCGCCATCTTAGTTTCTCCCTAATGGAATTATTTTAAACTAGATGCCCAGTGCACAAATCATGCATGGGTGGGGTCTGGAGGGCCCACACATATCAGGGCCAATCGGGCCAGGCCGGCCTAGGAGAGGGGCTGTGAGTGGTTGGCCACCTGGCCTTGTCTCCAGTGTGTGTGGGGTGGGGGAGGGCGCCCTGGTCAAACTCCCAATTGAACTCCAGAATCAACAATTTGTATATTAGCCTTTTAATATATAGAATAACTGCACCCAATGAAGGTTTGTTTTATTTAATCAGGATTTTAAATTACACATAGGTGTGACCTTCAGAGTAGAAGAAAATGGGGAATAGTGGATTTTATTATAAGGAATATGTACTTTATTAAAGAGAACTACTTGCATTTTTGAGGTGCTATATTTAAGACTATTGCTATAAATATATATTTTGGTTAGAATCTCAGGTTCTAAGAAATGGAAACTCAAAAGTTATGATGTTATAAATCTTTGTTTTAAGGACACACATGAAGCATGAAAAACAAAAAGGGAGTCAGTAGCACAGTGACACTTAGAGTAATTTAGAACATTGTTCAAGGTATATCAGTCTGTCCAGTCACTGCTGAGTTCCTTTGAGGACCGTAGAGTTGCAGCTATAGCAGTCTGCTTCTAACACTCTTCCCAAGCAAGAGCTCCAGTTTTCCATGCTACATTCTCACAACAAATAGAAGCTTGAGCCCTTAAATCAACTCTGTTTGAATTAAACTCTGCTGTTTTTTAGCTTAATGAATTTGGGAATTTCATTTATCCTTTCTAGTTCTCTTTATGCTCATCCATAAGAAACATTATGATACTCACTAAACAGAAATTAATGGGAAAAAAACCAAAATATATATTAACTATTAGTATGTAGCCATTTCATCACAATCCTGACTCACTTTTTTGTTTCTAGTTCCTCTACTTTTCTTTAATTCCACCTTCTCATGACTTCTTTTCTTCTCTTTTAAAACTCCATACTTTTAAAAAAATATATATTTTATTGATTTTTTACAGAGAGGAAGGGAGAGAGATAGAGAGTTAGAAACATCGATGAGAGAGAAACATTGATCAGCTGCCTCCTGCACACTCCCTACTGGGGATGTCCCCGCAACCCAGGTACATACCCTTGACCGGAATCGAACCTGAAACACTTCAGTCCGCAGGCCGATGCTCTATCCACTGAGCCAAACCGGTTTCGGCAAAACTCCATACTTTTATGAACTCACCAGATATGCCACTATTTTAAGAAAATTATCTTTAAACAGATGTACATATATTTTGGAATATGCAATTCTAGGGTAATAGATATGTCTAAACAAAGAAAAAAAAATTAAGAGATCAAATTTTCTAAATTCTAATCTTTCCCAGATATGATTCCCTAAATTTATTCTACCAGAAATTCTTCCAGAGTAATTTTGTACATCATGGCCACCATTTGGTGTAAGTTGTTTTACTATTCCTCTTGGAAATTATATAAGGATAAAAACAGCATAAAAATGGAACCAAATACATCTCATATGAAAATATCAAACTGAGAAATTTGGATTTTTGCAAACTATGTATAAATATTTACAAACAGCCAAAACAAGCAGAACTGGAATGAAACCTCATAAGAGTCTAGAGGGTTCATGTAATGAGATCTAGAGGTCAGACTGTCAGAAGCCAGGAATTAAGAGGAAGTATTCACCTAGAAGGCAAAGACCTCACTCTGAGTGGAAATTGTTGTCATAAGCAGTAAAGAGAGAAATTCAAGGGCATACAATATATGTGACTATAGGTTATTATGTATATATACATATATTTGTGTGTATATTGAAATTTTGTGTATGTCTATCTATCATAATGAATGTGGCAAACAAAAAAAGTAATTGAAGGAGGAGAGTATTAGCTGTAGAAACTAAAAATTTATATGTATATAAAATTTGTTTAGAATGTGAAAAAAAAAAAAAAAA
>NW_005871197.1:41590-54290 GCF_000147115.1 Myotis lucifugus
CACACACACATTTGAAGACCACAGAGGAGCTAATCAATTGATGGCATAGTGATGTTTTAAAATATCATTTGATACCTTTCTAAAAAAACAAACAGAAATGTCAAGTTTACATATTGACATAATATACCATATTCCAGAGAAAATAGACAAAGACTTATCCACATCAAGACTTAGCATATGAATTTCATATAACTTTAAATATAAATATTCCTGTGATCAGCAAGGCATATTGGTTAAGTCACAAAAATAGATTCACGTAGGCAAAGATTTTTCCACAACAACATATTTACTTAAGTTCTTTCATTTCTTGAAAGTTGTCAAAAACAGCCTCACTCATGAGAAAGTCTCAGGAGAACAAATTAAATACACATTAATAAGATATAGAATGCCAAATGTCATCTATTTTTCACATGTTTAAAAATGATACATTATTTTCAGCCATTCTCAAGCAACTTCAAGCAACCAAATCAGCATTGATTAGAGATGCTGATAATTTAAAATATAATGGTTTTTTAAAACTGCCAATATAGTTTTGATATATGTCATATATATATATATTAAAGGCCTGTTGCACTAAAAGATTCGTGCACAAGGCCTTCCCTTCCCCTGGCTGCCTGCACCGGTTTTCCTTCTGCACCAGGGACCCAGGCCTTCACTCTGGCCAGAGCTGCCTTCAAAGCCTTTGCTGCTCTGGCCAGAGCTGCCTTCAGTCTTCGCTCCACCGCTTCCCGCCTACATATGTAAATTAACCACCATCTTTGTTGGCGGTTAATTTGCATATCTCGCTGATTAGCCAATGGGAAGCGTAGTGAAGGTACGGTCAATTACCCTGTTTGTCTATTATTAGATTAGATATATATATACACACACACACTGAGTGGCCAGATTATTATGACCACCTGACGTTTGTAGGCAAATTAGCTATAATTTCCTGCTGAAGTTGCTAGAGGGCCAGACTATTATAAACGTCTGAATAGCACAACATACCTAAGTATCATTGCTGATCATCCTATCATGTTGATTGTGTATCCCAATGGAGATGGCTTCTTCCAACAAGACAATGCGCCATGCCACAATGCTCATATTGTGCAGGAGTGGTTTCAAGAACATGAGGGAGACTTTACCTTGCTTAAGTGGCCCCCACAATCACCATATCTCAATCCAATTGAGCATTTGTGGGACAAAGTTAAAAGAGCCATCAGGCAGCTGGTTCCACAGCCATCACATCTCATAGAACTGCACAGTGCTATTCATCAGGCAAGGTGTCAGATTCCTCACATCACCTTTCAACATCTCATGAAGTCAATGCCAAGAAGAATCACCGCAGTATTGAAGGCAAAAGGTGGCCCAACGAAGTACTGATGGGGTGGTCATAATAATCTTGCCACTCAGTGTGTGTGTGTGTATTTATTTGGCATATATTTAAACTGATAGTATATATGTGCATACACAAACAACTTTGGCTAAAACAGAAAAATATTAAATAAATTCTAATTCAATGGCCATTATTCAATAAAACATGAAGTTATTTTATTATATTATTTACAATGTACTTATTGCAAATATTTACCTTATTACATATTGTGTTTTTTCTCCTCATTATAAATTAAAAATAAAATTAGATATCATTTGCCAAATGCATTAGTTTTAGCAAAAAAAATAAATAATAATAATAATAAATTACTATAAAATTTTATGAACCTTAAAGTCATAACTCAAAGTTGCCTGAAGCAAACATATAACATAACCCAAAAAAAGAAAAGGACTATGGTACTAATAATTTGTTTAGAATGTGAATGAAAAATGAATATATAGGTGCTTCATTGTCACACATAATTTCCTTCCCTTTAAACCTTAAAGTAAGTGATTACCTGAGCCATTGCTATACTATTTAGAAATTGTATTCTATACAATAAAAGGCTAATATTCAAATTGTCCCCTCTCCCGGGAGTTCAACCAGGAGTTTGACCAGGGGGGCCGACCGGCCAACAGCCCGCAGCCCCTCCCCCCACCCATGCATGAATTCGTGTATCTGGCCTCTAGTATCAGATAAAAGGAGACAATGGGTTGGGAGGTAGACTGCAGCTTCTAAATATTTTACTCATTATGGCACTTGAAAGAAGTGAGAAAAATGAGAAGAGAATATGATGCAATATATTTCACACATCTTTTATGATTTATTAATATAAATAAAATATATACTCTCCAAATATCACACATTATCTAAGACTTCACCCTTCCTAACATAACATTTAATTAACTAACTGTGTTCTTTTAGGAAATAATGTCCTTCAAAACCCTTTAAATATTTATGTTTTTTCCTCTATTTTCAAATTTTATATCTCCTTTTGATGTATCAAGTAAAAATAAAAAATAGTTTTGTAGGATGCTAATACACCCATTAAAAATTATTTTGGGCCCTGGCTGTTTTGCTAACTGGTTAGAACACTATGAATTTAAGGGTTGTGGGTTTGATTCCAGGTCAAGTGCACGTACCTGGGTTTTAAATTTGCTCCCTGGCCCCAGTCAGGTTGTATGCAGGAGGCCAACAATCAATGTGTCTCTCTCACATTTATGTTTCTCTCTCTCTCTCTCCCCCTCCCTCCCTTCCACTCTCTCTCAATGGAAAATATATCTTTGGGTGAGTATTAACTACATATGGAAGGGAGGGGAGGGGAAAGAGAGAGAGAAACATTGATGTAAGAGAGACACACCAAATATATATATTTGGTTCTCCATTCAATAATTATTTGATAATGTTAAAACCTTGTAGGTCTTTGTGTTCTACTTGGAAGTCCATTAGAATGTTTTCAGAGAGCATTTTGCAGTTAATCAATCATCCAGTAACTAGTAACTTCAAGTATTGTGAAAGATCCGAAAAACTTGTAAGTTAAATTATGATTCCAAATAGAGTGAGTTTACAATCTTAACTAATGACAACTTACTTCCAAAATACTTTAAAACATATCCTCACAAAGGTTTTATTAAGCTTGGTGCACAAATTCATGCACTGGTGGGGTCCCTCGGCCTGGCCTGCAGGATCAAGCTGAAACTGGCTTTCCGACATCCCCCAAGGGGTCCCCGATAGCGAGAGGGTGCAGGCCAGGCCAAGGTACCCCACTGGTGCACAATTGGGGCTGGGGAGGGGTGTGGGAGGTTGGTCAACCAGGGAGGGACACAGGAGGGCTCCAGGGCATGTCCGGTTAGAGCGTCTTACCCCTGGTGGTCAGTGCATGTCATAGCAAGAAGTTGAGTGGCCTTAGCATATAATTAGCATATTACACTTTGATTGGTTGAAAGGCCAACCAGCCAACCGGACACTTCACATATTAGGCTTTTATTATATAGGGTTTTGCTTTGCAGTGACATTACATCAACTCCAAATAATTGCATTTTTTATACTTGCCCAGCTCAACATCTAAATTTTTGTTTTTATCTTCATTAAATTTTGTGTTTAGAAGTCTCTCTTAAACAGACTTCTATGTAATTTACATGAGAGTCCCTTGATAAGAATAGATTGAAGTTGTTCTTATTACATCTTCTCTATATGATAAATCACTACATTGACACATACCTGCCATTTATCTGTCCACTCATGCAGTTTCACTGTTAGCTTGCAAGTAGAAAAACAGTGGATTTTTTTCTCTCCATATCTGTTTAGCATTATTTGCAAATTAAGAGAAATTCAATGTCCACTTTCATCCATAACATAAGAACAGTGCAAGGGACTCTGTTGTCTGGGATGTAGACACTATACGCTGGTCTTCAAAATGCGAAATTATATTTACACATGTCCTATCAAAATACTGATGAACAATATTTCTATGCTAATAAAATACATAAATTCAAACTTTAATATTGAGATGAGGGGTAGTATTTTTTCAGAGAAACTGACTGGGCTCTGTATCTTGTGAAATTCACTTTCTTAAAAATCTCATCATTATTGTGATTGCTTTTATCATCTAGACTTAAAGAATATATCCCTAAAAACTCCCACTCAAAATGTAATGTGCCCCTTCCTTTTCTGACATCCTATATAATAAAGAGGTAATATACAAATTGACCATCACTCCAACACACAAGATGGTCATCCCCATGTGGTCAAAAATGGCCACCCCCATGTGGACACAAGATGGCCACCACAAGATGGTTAGCAGGGGAAGGCAGTTGTGGGAAACCAGGCCTGCAGGGGAGGACAGTTGGGTGGGACCCAGGCCTGCATGGGAGGGCAGTTGGGGGTGATCAGGCCGGCAGAGGAGGACAGTTGGGGATGACCAGGCTAGCAGGGGAGGGCAGTTAGGGGCAATCAAGCCAGCAGGGGAACAGTTAGGTGTCAATCAGGCTGGCAGGCAGAAGTGGTTAGGGGAAATCAGGCAGGCAAGCAGGCGAGCGGTTGGGAGCCAGCAGTCCTAGATTGTGAGAGGGATGTCCGACATCCCTCGAGGGGTCCCAGATTGGAGAGTGCAGGCTGGGCTGAGGGACACACACACACACCTCCCCCCATGCACAAATTTCATGCACTGGGCCTCTAGTTACATATAATGTCATCTTTTAACATTTTAACAAAAAGTATAAAACCATAGTGGAAAAAAATATCAGCAGTAGAGTAGTTGGATTAGCAGGTGTAGAGAATAATGTACAGTGGGGCCTTGACTTACAAGTGTCCCGACTAACGAGTTTTTCAAGATACGAGCCGTCTCTCAGCTGATTTTTTGCTTTGAGTTGCGAGCTAAAATTCGGATTATGAGCCAGCTTCAGATACCCCATCGCTAGTTGGCGCAGTGAACGTCACAGTGAATGCCACAACATCAGCCCAGCATCACGTGTCTCACTTGTTCACTTTTTGATTTGAAATATGAGTAATTTGAGTTACGAGCTCTGTCACGGAATGAATTAAACTCGTAAGTCAAGGCCCCACTATATTCATCTTCAGATTGTGACACTCTTTAGGAATAATTTATCCCTAACCCTTAGACTGTCTTGTGGCCAAAACTATCTTATTGGCCTCCAAGAGTTAACTTAAACTTAGCTTAACTTCTATAGTGTGGTTCTCAACTGGGGGTCATTTTGTCCTCTAGAGGATTTTTAAATTTGTTTTCACAAATAGCAGGGTTGGAGGTGGAGAAGGAGGTATGGATAGTGGCCAAGGATGCTCTTAAACATTCTATAATGCACAAGAAAGCCCCCAAAACAAATAATTATCTGACTTAAAATGTCCAGATTATTAAGGTTAAAAAAACCAAAGTCCACATCAAATAGTGTTAAGATTCAGACAGAGAAAAGAATTTTCTCTATGATTCCCTACAGGCCACACTTTTAATCCTGATAGAAAAGTAACCTTGTCTCAAAAAAAAATTGAAAATGGAATTTTTTTTTCCTTTTGGGGATACTACTTTTATTCACAAAGGTAAAAATCAAGTGGTAATGATATAATACAAAATGTTTGCTCAAAACTTCATCAAAATACACCCACTATTAGGACTTTTTTACATTCCTGTATAACATATCAAATTATAAAACAAAACAGCTTTAACTGTGGAAACTTTAGTCATTTATATCTTCTACTAGAGGCCCAGGGCACGAAATTCGTGCATGGGGGTGGGGGTGGGGAGGGTCCCTCAGCCCGGCCTGAAACGACGCCAGCATCCAGTGCCCCGGCCTCTGGCCAGAGGCCCCTCCCTCCCTCCACGTGGCGTCTAAATACTCCAGTGTGCATTTCCTATGAATGAGGCTAGAACATGATCAGCATCCTCAAACAGCCTTTCTTCCCTGTGGCTAATTTGGACTTCCTCATAATGTGGTCTCAGGAAAGTTGAACTACTTTCGTAGCTTTTAAGAGGCAGCATTCCAAGCAGCCGTGCCTGCGCGCCCTGCCCTGGATGCTCTGTGCCTGCACATGCTGCCCAGAGGCCCTCCACGGGCAGGGCAGGGCGGAACAACGCCATCTTTGTTGCGGAGTGATGGCCAATTTGCATATTCTGTGTTTATTAGATAGGAAAATAATAAAAGCATAATATGCTAATTAGACCAGTTTTCCTTCAGGACAAACTTCTGGACAAAACCGGGCTGCTAAGGAAGCCCGGTTCCTGAGTGCCAGAGGAAAGCCAGTGCCAGCAGCCCGGGGAAGGAAGGCCTACTCTTGCACAATTTTTGTTCATCAGGCTTCTAGTTATAGTATAAAGAACAGTACTCTCCTTATCAAATTTGAACTTTACTAGTTACTGTATTTGATACCTAAATATGACTCTTTAGACTTCACTTCATCTCAGTTTCAATTGTTTTGAAAGTCAAATCTTGAGTTCCACAATGCATCTTGAGTCAGATCTTGAGTCTTTAAAAACCCAGGTATTTTTTTAAAAAACACCATAAAGTTTATAGAGATACAGCTATACCCAAATCTAAAATAATATACCAACATTCCGAGTCACTGGGAGCTGACTCAGTGAGAATTTTGTTCACGTGAATGAAGGGAATTCAGATCTTAGGAAAACTAAAAATAGATTGTTGTCAAAACAAAATACTTTTGGTGGTATGAAAGCAGGTGAAAGTTTCAGTATATATCTCCCTTTATTTTTTTAAAGTTTAAAATTAAGAGGTTTTTGTTTATTCATTTGTCTTTCTGATCTTTACCTACTTTATTTTCCCATTGTAAGTTATAACTCTAGCTGGACTGGTATAAAACCAGAAGATACCTGACTTAGCCAGAGTAGATATTCTCTTTTCTTCTTTAAGATAAAGAGAGTCACAGAAAGTTGTTTCTTTCTCAATCCACTGCCAGATTACTAGTTATTTCTGCAAATGCTTTACTCATGAATATACTCTCCATGTATTAGGGTGTTCTCTTTATGGAGACACCTTTTTTCCCCTGCTAAGGTATTAAAATGAGAGAGAGAAAGAGACCAGAATTATTCTCTGATGTCACCCTCATTTGCAAAATCTGGCTTCCTATTTAATCATTCCTCAGAATATTGACACTAGAAGGAAAAAGAAAAAAGACTCAAGAGAGACCTTACCTCCTTCCTAAATTTTCCAAATAATAAAAATATCAGAATATAACATGGCTATCTTAGTGTTAATTTAAGAATTATGCATGTGAAGAGATGTGAATATTTAAGTTAAAATTGTGCTATTCAAATCCCATTATACTTTCATAGAAAAATACTCATATGGTTAAATAGTTAAGGGAAAACTATTGTAACATATTACTGATTTTGTATAATTTATAGATTATCATGTATATCTTTTTTAAAAAATTCTTTATTGTTTAAAGTATTACATGTGTCTCTGAAATGCAATTTTTGAACTGGAACCCAGATTCTTTTTCTGCCAGAGTTGAAGAATGAATCCATGGACAGAGGATAGTATAGCAAAGGTGGAGATTTATTGAAGGACAAGTACAGACTCCCACGTGGGGAAGGGGAAAGGGTCCCACTGAGTTCCTTTTCCCTATGGCTTATAAAGCCTGCAGATCCTGGTGCCTTGATATCCCCTCTGATTGGTCACTATTCCCTTGGACTGGTTACTATAGTAACTCCTGGGCTCAAAGGTCAAATCTCACATGGGTTCTCCCCCCTCCCCACCTTCCTTGTTGTTTTCCTACTCCCTTTGGGCTTTCTTCTTCTCCTTCTGGATGAAGGGCTTCCTTCCCTTATTTTGTAAATATAGACCTTTTGCTGTTCCCAGTTCCTCATTCTATGGAAATGCACCTGTTACAGCTTTTCAGCTCCCTCATTCTATGGAAATGTACCTGTTTCAGCCTTTCAGCTCTCCTATTCTATGGAAATATACCTTCTGCTGCTCTGCAACCCTGTGTTTCCTCCATGGTCCCCTTAATTTCCAAAATTTCTAAAATTTTCTAAAACCTGTCTTTTTCACCACAAAAAATTCCTATTTCATTTCTTTTTCCCCCATTTATCATGTATATCTCGTTACACAATACAGTGTCTAAGATTTAGTAATTGATCAAAAATTCTACCATGTCTTAATTGAATGCCATGTTACTGGAATTAAATGATTCCATTTTAGCAGTGACCAAAGAAAAAATCTTCAAAAAATTAGATTTAAATATGCAGCTCAAAGTCCAAAGACCAGGTGAGCTGTACATTTTGCAAAATGATGCCTTCAAAGGCCTGCTTGTACTTAGGTAATGATATGGTGGTAGGTGACTAAAATTGTTATAGCTGAACATAATGAAAATCCAATGCTCAATAACATCAGAGTCCAAATTAGTGGGAGAAGAAAACTATAATTATAAAATACAATACTTTATTCAATTTCTCATAGACCTAAAGTCTTTCTCTATTTTGGGCTCACTATTCTCATCAAAAGTCCATCAAGTTTGCTATGGAAGAGGAAGAAAGAGGAGTATCATTCACTAGGGATGTTTTATGCACCTTGCCTGGAAGTGTTACTCAGTGTTCACTGGTCAGAAGTTATCTCATGAGCTCACATAGACACATGGTACCAGAGATATGCAGTCTTCCTTTGAACACAGGGAGAAAATGAAATAGTTTGCTTAACAGTGTCACTGTTGTCTCTTCTACACTGCTGTCATCTGGTTTTACCATATTTTACTCCACTATCTCTCAAAGCTATATTTTTAACTTTTTTATTCTATGATTCTCCATTCTATCCTATATAATAAAAGGGTCATATGCAAATAGACCGAACAGCAGAACAACCAAACAACCAATCAAAGTGTAATATGCTAATGATATGCTAAGGATGCTCAACTGCTCGCTATAACATGCACTGACCACCAGGGGACAGACAGTTGACCGGTAGGTTAGCTTGCTGCTGGGGTCCGGCCAGTCAAGATTGAGTGAGATGGGCCGGACACACCCTGGAGCCCTCCCGTGGTCCCTCCCTGACCCAATCATGCACCGGTGGGGTCCCTCAGCCTGACCTGCGTCCTCTTGCATTCTGGGACCCCCCTTGGGGGATGTCGGAGAGCTGGTTTTAGCCTGATCTCGCAGGCTACTCCCCTTGGGAGTGTGCCAGATGCAGGGCTCATGGCTGGTGAGCACTGCTGCCTCAGCACCAGCCTCTCCTGATCCATCGGGACAGATTGGGCGTGAGCCCGTGGCAGGCACAGTGGGGCTGGGATGAGCGGGAGTGGCAGGTAGGAGCTGCAGGTGGCGTTGGACTTCGGGTTCTGGCCTGAACCCTGCAGGCCACCCTGAGGGACCCCACTCATGCATGAATTTGTGCACTGGGCCTCTAGTCAGAAAATAATCTCATATGAGGGAGATGTTTCTTTGCTTTGTATGGGGATGGGTAGTGACGAGGCACTGAGACAATGGGAAACAGAGAATGGAAGTATAAAAAAATAGACTTGGATACTGATGTCACAAGAGGAGGACTTTTCTGATTAAAATATAATGAAATTCCATTTAACATATACACTTCTAATTAAAAGAGGTTTCAAAGATAAAAGGATTACAAAAAAGAGTTTGGAGATATTTATTCTTGGACAAAGATTTTTGAGTGGTAAACCACAAGTTATCTTGTATAAGAATGTTCCTCATGACAAAAATCGGTGCTCTAAAGTACTATACCTAAAAACTCCCTTATAATCACTTATTTCCAAGTTAGATGAAATTCCAGGATAATAAATATGGAAAATGCAGAAGTTTTTATTATTTGGCCTAGTTTATAGGATGGAACTTGAGATTTGTATTAATAAATAGAAATTAATCCCACATTATTTCCATGTGGGGATTTTGAGTTTGCTAACAATGTTTAAACAGCAAATATAGAATTAATTAAAAAATCATAACCAGTGTTTTATGCTAGTTTATTCATAAGTTTAAAGGTGTGAATGTATTTTCCTGAAGGGCCCTCTGACATAGCACCTGCTGCAAACGTTCACTTTATCACTCCTGCCAGTGGCTGCACATCCCAGAAACTAATTTCTTTAATTTATTTCTAAATCCACATTAGAGACATTATCTCACTAAGCTTTCCCAAATCCCTATTATATTTATATTACTGATGAGGTAAGTAACACAGAGAGCACTAAAGGACTTTTTCAAGGTTATGTGTATAAAACGGTGCAGGGACCATCTCCCATATCCTCAGTAGCCTGGTTTAGCAATCCTATCTCTCAGCTTTGCTTTAGATATTTTGCCCAAAGGAAAAGGTGTCCTTTTATAACAGACACCTAAACTTTTCCCAGGAGGGGAAACAGTTTAATAGCATCATTTTTTAAAATACTGGTGCTTTCAAATTCAACCTTCTCCATATCCTCCAGGAGAATACATTATCAAATGTCTAATCTCTCTCTCCTGCCATCAATCACTCTGCTGACCCTCAGCCTTTGATCCCATTTTCAACAAAATAATGGTCTATTCTAAACAAAATATGGACTAAAATTCGCTTTGATCCAGTTAGCCTTTATATATTTTGTTACTTCTCTCTACCTTTTTAAGAATAAATGAACGTGCAGTTCAAACATAGAGTATATATGTTTATCACTCTCTTACTACTTAATATCCTGCTGTATTAGAATGGTCCTCTAACTTTAGCTTGAAATCTATTAGAAGCTACTACTAGTCTCTTAATAAAGAGCATCAATAGTTTCTATCCATTTCCCCCTTTTCTTCTACTATCATTCTCGTTTCCTGCCCTTTCTTCCCTTTCTTATCTCCATAGCTTCTTTTGCTTATTTCTTTCTTGAATAAATTTCTTTAAGTATGGAAGCATAATACATGGACACAATTTAAATACAACATTTAAATATACTACAAAAATATTAAATGTTCCTCTTCTTATAGCTCTCCTTTTTTCAAAAATCAGTTTTAACCATTTATATTAATACTAGAGGCCCAATGCACAGAATTCCTGCAAGAGTAGGCCTTCCTTCCCCCGACTTTTGGCACCAGCTTCCCTCTGGCACCTGGGCCTCAGGCTTCCCTCACAGCCCTGGCTTCATTTGGAAGGATGGAAGGACGTCCAGTCTAATTAGCATACTACGCTTTTATTATTATAGATTTGTCAGGTAGGTATTACCATAATTTTAGATAATATGAGTAACCTCTTAATTTTTGTGATGTATGATTTAGTCCTGTGTGAAAAATAGAGATTGCTCTAGATATTTCAAAGAGTGAGAATTAACTGTACAGAATTGGAGTGGCATTTTTGGTGTTTGATCTCACATGCAAGAAACTTGGAAGTTGTCATTCTCATGCACACAAGAAAAAAGGATGAACAAACTCAAAACAACTCTTCTCAGATTCCACAGAGAATTGAGGTCAGGGCAAACTTCTGTCCCATAGTTGGAGAGACAGGGAATTATGGATTACTGAAGTTTTCTCTTTTGTGGGAACCAAGAGCAGGAAAAGAATAGCTAAATAGTAATTGATGAATTGCTGGAGGCCAGGTGTGGACACGTTTGAGAGTTAAAATTTCCAGGATGTTCCAGTTTTAAAGCCCTCCCCGCACTCACTGGCAGCCTGCTCAAGACTTTCTTGCTGCTCAGATTCAAGACAGCAGAGTAAACCCCACAGCTGATCCCTACTGTCATGTGTATGCTTGGGCATATCCTTTCCAGCTCTGCACCTGCACATCACTGGCCTGACTGCTGTCACTGGGCATCCCTGCAGGCACAGAAGTGTATGCCTATAGCCAGGGCTCCCATAGCTGCTTATGGATCTGGATTTGGCCCTTTCTCCAGTCCTTAGCCTCCACCACTGGCCTCACCTGTAGCTAGCACCCTAGGTATGTACCTGCACACCCCCAGCCAATGGCCATCACTGACCTCCATACTGGCCTCCATTGTTGTGTACATGCTTCTGGGGGAAATCCTGCAGCCACAGACATATGCGCCAACATCCTGGACCCCCAAGCTGCATTTGAGTCTGGATTAGACCCTATCTCCTGTCACTGGCCTGCACCATTGGTCTTCCCTGTACCTACCCCCTTCAGCTGTGCACCTGAGCCTCAGTGGCCAAACACCCATCAGTGGTCTTTGCTGCGATGCGTGTGCCCACAGGGAAACCCTGCAGCCACAGGAATGCACAACAACCAGGACTCCTGCAGCTGCTGGTGGGCCACAGTGTCCTTGGCCCTCACTCTTATGTGTCTGCAATCTGCTCATAACACTACAAAAGGCACTGCAGCTGGACTCCCACAAATGAGTGTGTGCACACCACAGGTTTTGACCACCACCACTGCCTGTCCCAATCCTTAGCCTCTGAACCTAAAGGTGACATTGAGGACCCAAGCAGTCTTTTTAGCTGCTATGGAGCACCTGCTCTGCTTGTCAAGGGCCATGCAGTTGTCAATAAAATACACACACACACACACACACACACACACACTAATAAAAGGGTAATATGCAAATTGGTCAGGACACCCTCACAGTAACAACTGAACAGCAGGCTGCGTGGGGCGACCAGGCAGGCAGGGGGGTTATTGAGGGATGATCAAACAACTGAACAGTAGGCTGTGTGGGGTGACCAGGTCTGCAGGGGGATTTTTGAGGGATGACCAAACGACTGAATAGCAGGCTGTGTGGGGTGACCAGGATGGCAGGGGGGCAGTGAGAGGCTATCAGGCCAGCAGGGGTGCAGTTGGGGGCAACCAGGCTGGCAGGGGGGCCGTGAGGGGCAACTAGGCCAGTGGAGAGGCAGTTGGGGTGACCAGGCTGGCAGAAAGGGGCAGTTTGGGGAGACCAAGCCAGCAGGGGGGGGCAGTAAGG
>NW_005871197.1:54909-111056 GCF_000147115.1 Myotis lucifugus
CTGTGTTGGGGCAACAGGCCAGCAGAGGGGGTTAATGAGGGACGACCAAATGACTGAACAGCAGGCTGCATGGGATGACCAGGTTGGCAGGGGGTTTATTGAGGGATGACCAAATGACTGAACAGCAGGCTGTGTGGGGTGACCAGGATGGCAGGGGAGGCAGTAGGAGAACCCAGGCTGACAGAGGGGGGCAGTAAGGGGTGCCCAAACAACCAAACAGCAGGCTGCGTGGGGCAACCAGGCCTACGGGGGTGGGGGGCAGTGAGAGGCAACCAGGCCAGCAGGGTGTGCAGTTGGGGATGACCAGGCTGGCAGGGGGGCCATGAAGGGCAACTAGGCAAGTGGGGGGGGGCAGTTGGGAGCGACCAGGCCAGCAGGGTGGCAGTAAGGGGTGACCAGGTCAGCCAGTGGGGCAGTTAGGAGCAACCAGGCTGGCAGAGGGGGGCAGTAAGAGGCAATTAGGCCATCAGGGGCGCAGTTAGGGTTGACCAGGCTGGGGGGGTGCAGTTGGGGGTTACCAGGCCGGCAGGGGAGTAGTAAGGGGTGACCAGGCTGGCCGGTGGGGCAGTTGGGTGCAATTAGGCTGGCAGGGAGGGCAGTTGGGGGTGACCAGGCAGGCAGGCAGGTGAGCGATTAGGCACCAGCTGTCCAGGATTGTGAGAGGGATGTCCCAGATTTATGATGGTGCAGGCTGGGCTGAGGGACACCCCTCCCCAGTGCACAAATTTCATGCATCAGGCCTCTAATATATAATAAGGCATAATATGCTAATTAGACAGGACACCCTTCCTGATGATCTTCCGGATGAAGCTGGGGCTGCGCGGGAAGCCCTGGTTCCAGGTGCTGGAAGGAAGCCGATGCCAGCAACTGGGGGAAGGAAGGCCTACGCTTGCACAAATTTCATGCATCGGGCCTCTAGTATATATACTAGTATATAATTGAAATGATATCTTATTCATCCATAAAAATAGAGAATATCTTGCCCTTTGGGACAACATGGTAGATCTTAAGGCATTATGTGAGGTGAAATAAGTTACAGGAAGCACAGATACTGTATGATCTTACTTATATGTGAGATCAATAAAACTCATAGAAACAGAGAGTAGAATAGTATTTATCAGGGGTTTATGGGTAGAGAAAATTAGATGTTGGTCAGAGGGTACAAATATTCAATCATAAAATGAATAATTTCCAGAACTCTAAAATACAATATGGTGAGTATTGTTTATGATCCCATATGGCACACTTGAAAGTTACTATAAGATTAGAGCTTTAATTTTTCTCACCATAGCAACATTGTCATTCTGTTAGGTAAAGGACATGTTAACTAACCTTATTGTGGTGAATATTTCACAATATATATGTGGATAAAATCATCACATTGTAAACCTTAATGTTACGCATTGTTATACAGTGGGGCCTTGACTTACAAGTGTCCCGACTAACGAGTTTTTCGAGATACGAGCTGTCTCTCGGCCGATTTTTTGCTTTGAGTTGCGAGCTAAAATTCGGGTTACGAGCCAGCTTCAGATACCCCACTGCTAGTTGGCGTAGTGAAAGTCACAGTGAACGCCACAACATCAGCCCAGCATCACGTGTCATTGTAATGGTGAAAATTGATTTGACATACGAGTAATTTGAGTTATGAGCTCCGTCACGTAACGAATTAAACTCGTAAGTCAAGGCCCCACTGCACATCAATTATATCTCAATAAAACTGAAAGAATATTTTTAAAAAGCCTACTGTGAGAGAACTGATGAAATTCTAATAAACTAGTTTATTTATAGTATTTTCTTAATGTTGGAGGCCAAAATGCAAAACTGAAGCTGCCTTACTTCAGGCACATCAGGAGAAGGCAGGACCCTTTGGAAAAGACAATGATGCCAGGAGAAATAGAGGCAGTAGGAAAAGAGAAAGACCAAATGTGAGATTGACTGACTCCATGAAAGAACCCGTAGACAAGAGAATACAGGAGCTGAGCAGGACGGGACATTGTAGACATCACACGTTCACAGAGTCACCAAGTGTTAGAACTGACTCAACAGAAAGTAACACACACACAGTGATATTCAGATTTAGAAAAATATATATCTTTCCTATGTTGTGTATATGCATATGTAGGTGGATAAAGCAAATAAATAATTTTATTAATGCTGTTCAGAACCAAGACACGAGTGTTACAGAAAAGAAAAAAAGTATAAAATCAAATAATTTAAATAAACACCTTAAGTTTTAAGTTATAAGTATCATTAGGAGCTTATCCATTTCAAATATAAATGTTTATCTCTGCTCCTGTAAAGGCCAAGAAGCAATAACAGCTCAGTTGAAGAAGCATAACTAATGCCTATATATGGTACCCAGATATATTACCCACCTAGAGGAACCAAGGCTCCTTAAAGAAATGACAAATTTCTTGTCATGATGTGTGAAATGAGATTGGAATATTTCATGCTGCAAAGCAAGTAAACTTTCAAAAAGACTGAAGAGATTCAGTTGGTCAAAGAAGGGGTAATTTGAACACTAAAAAATGAATAAGATTTATTCAAACAGATTCAAAATATAAAAATCCAGATTTATCATGGGCAGCAACTAGGTCACCAATATTGTCATAAAAACCTAAGCGAAGGGAAATAATTAAGAGTTTATCTTATCTTTTCTGAAATAACTGTATTTCTGGATAAGGAGACAGCCCTAGCTGATGAGAGAAATTATTTCCTATGAAAGTCCAGTTATTGCCGAAACCGGTTTGGCTCAGTGGATAGAGCATCGGCCTGCGGACTGAAAGGTCCCAGGTTCGATTCCGGTCAAGGGCATGTACCTTGGTTGCGGGCACATCCCCAGTAGGAGGTGTGCAGGAGGCAGCTGATCGATGTTTCTCTCTTATCGATGTTTCTAACTCTCTATCTCTCTCCCTTCCTCTCTGTAAAAAAATCAATAAAATATATTTAAAAAAAAAGAAAGTCCAGTTAACAGTTATGATATGAATTAAAAAAAAAATTATAATTTTGGAATTCCTAATTAAAAGCTAATTCAAACAAAGCTTCTTAATATGCAACTATTTTATAAAATTCTTATAGAAAACTTCATAAATCTAATAATCAAACTTAACATCACTAGTGTGAGCCAATTAATTATTATCTGGGATGTGACAAAATATGAAGTACATGGCACAACTTTTAAAATGTTCCTAACTTAAATATTTAAACCAAAATTTAATCAAATCATTAAAAAGTAACTTTTAAATTTTCTCCCAGGGATAAACTGAATAGAATTACCAGTTAAATAATATAGAAAAAAATCAGACAAACAATTGAAATCCTGATTTATAAAAATAAAGATATGTAAGTGTGTTTTGCAAACAATGGAAAATTTCACATAAAGTGTATATCAAATGATGCCAAGAATTATTTTTTAGTTTTCTAATGGTGATGAAGGCATTGCTGCTATGTAATAAAATAGCAATATTTTAAAAGATGTAAAGTGATATAGAAGAACAATGGCATGAAGAAGATTTGCTCTAAAATATTTCAGCAGTAAAAAGCTAACAAACTTAAAAAAGGAGATAAAGTTACAAAATGCTGATAGTTGATTAATTTGGGCAATGAGTCTTTAGTGGTTCATTCTATTTTCTCTACTTTGGTATTGTATGTTTGTAATATTTCATAGTTAATAAATAAAAGTGTATAAATATATAGATAGATAAATGACTAAAAGAACAGATTTGCAGAGAGAGTAGAATATAAGGTCACAATTCAAATTTAGTTCTGGGGAAAACAAATACAGAATAAGATTATTGCCAGAAATTTTAAAGCTTACAGTAAACTAATAAAAAAGAGCAATAAAAAATATGAAGCAAAGCAAAAGGAAAATTTATTAATGTAATACAATCCCTCCCCTATAAACTTCCTGTGCTGAGAGGCAGTAGCAATGATGATTTCCAACAAATTAAAAAGTATAGGGCTGTATGTGTGGGGGAGGGGGGTGGGTGTCAATGGGGAAAAAAGGGAGACATATATAATACTTTCAACAATAAAGATAATGATACACACACACACACACACACACACACACACACACACACACACCCCCTGAGTGGCCAGATTATTATGACTACCTGATGTTTGTAGGCAAATTAGCTATAATTTCACGCTGAAGTTGCTAGAGGGCCAGACCATTATAAATAGGGAAGCAGGTTGTTTACCACGACAGTAGAAGTGATTTTTTCTGAAGATATGGGTAAACAACACGAGTTAACAGCCTTTGAACATGGAATATATATATATGGCTTTTTTCTAGATAAGTATCTTTTTGAATAGTTTTCTTACCTAGGATACAGGTATTGCAAACTAGATCCTGAAATATCTCCAAATATTGCCAAGAGATCAGAGGAAGACTAAAATGTATAGTTATGCCCAGCTTAATGACAAAGATAAGTGGAGAAATGCCTCATTAGGAGATTTCAACATTGTGCAAACATTATAGAGTACACTTACACAAATCTAGATGGTATGATGATATAGCCTACTACACACCTAGGCTATATGGTATAGCCTATTGCTCTAAGGGGAGAAAAACATAATTTTCTCTTTACCTTTCTGGCTTCCTGGCTAAGACCCCCCACTCTAATAAATGAAAGATTAACAGGAGAAAAACAAACAAATAATTTATCAGTATGTATACCTCCTGTATACTGAGATACACCCAAGAAACTTATTTTGAGTAACTTCCAGAAATACCTGAAGTCATCACCTTAAATACAAAACAAGATATTAGGGCTGTGGCAGGGTAAGTTTGCTATGCTGATTTATGTCTTTGTCTTCTGCATTGATGAGTTTCCTAAGATAAGGTCACCCCTCCTCTTCCTGGCACAGCAAGGAGGGTGTGATTCCAAATAGAGATTTCTGGTGGGTAGAGACTAGGAAGAGGGGAGGAAATGATAGAGATCTGTAATACTATCAACAACAACAACAACAACAAAATGTTAAAAAAAAAATAAGACTGGAGGTAAGCCTGACATTTCAAATATGATACTGCCTGCCTTTAGTGGGACAGACTTAAAATTTTGTTTAAAATATAACTTACGTTCTTTTTCCGTTGTGTACTGGGTTTGAATAGAAGATGACTTTTTGTGTGACTCATTGTAGATACACTAAAACCAAATAAGTTATTCTTAATAAATCTGAAACTTTTATGTGGAAAAACAACAACAAAACAAATAGAGATTTCTTACAAATGTAAATGTCTTTTACTTGGTTTTCAGAGATTCTCTCAGGTCTGCTATTTTTTTAAAATTAAGCAGCCTAAAATAATATTATGTCAAATAGACATATTTTGGGGTGACAGATTCTGTTTCCCAATAGCTCCTAGGCTACAAACTTGTATAACATGTTACTGTACTGAATATTGTAAGCAATTTTAACATAATGGTAAATATTTCCATAGTGTATTGTGCTATGATATTACCTTGGCTAAATGACAGTAGGTAAGATAAATTTTCAGCTCCATTATAATGGGACCACAGTACTATATGTGGTCCATTGTTGACCAAAACATCATTATGACATGGCTGTAAATATAAAACAATAACTCTGGTGCAAGGATGAATTCCTAGCACAGGTTACAGAACTTGGAGTTACAAGAGAGGAACAAGAGTGTAACTGAGGCCAGATTCACAATGGTGCATCTAGTTAAAATGATAACTTATAGAAGGGACTTGAAAGCTAAAGGCCTCAAGATGCAGAAGCGAGGTGGCCGGTACAGCTCCACTGCCACTCATCCTTTCACCTCCCCGTAGTCAGTACAGAAAACTACTTCTCTTAATCATATGTGGATGGCATTTCTCCAAAGATAAAAATCAAGAGAACTTTCCATTTTCATGGCATTTTTACACAAATTAATACCATCAGAAGTAAAACAATACCAAGAATTATCAATGCTTTCCAGCTACCCTTTGACACACTAGAGGTGGGACGGAGGATCACCACATCAAGAGAGAATAAAGAGTGATGCGTCAACACTCCAGACACGAAGCTAAACAAGAAGTGGTGGAGAATTGAGACCAAAAATGGATACTGCAGCCCCCTTAACACTTGAGGGAAGTATCATGACTCTACAATGAGGTTTCAGCAGATATAAACAGTAGCTTCACCGACAAGAGATTCAGCATGTCAGTCAGGATAAGAAAAAAAGGCCTTTATTTTTCTTTGCTGTAGCCTTCCACAATTTATGAGAAACACGTGGTAATTAAACCCCAATATTGTTAGCTCCTCTGATTAAAACAGCCCCTCTGTTCAAACTGCTGGACAAGATCAGCTCCTCTCAAGGCTACATTCTTGCATACCCCTGCCCCTGCTGTTTTTAGAACTAAGGGATAATTCACACCAAGGAGTTCTAGTTAGGAGAAGGTTCCCTTCCTCTCTCCCCTTCAAACAATCCTCTTTTGAACTCTTCATAACTTTTGCTCTAAGCATGTTTTACAAGCTTGGGAAAAATACTGAGAAGACACATCCCTAGTACAACTATCTGTACTGTCTCCTGAAAAACAAACTATAACCCCCTCCATGTCTGCTCAATTTCAGCCCCCAAATCCTCTTTCCTTCCTTGTCACCTAGCAACAGCAGACATTACCTTTTAAAAGGGAAGAACTTTCTGTGTCTTGCCCTTTATTGACTAGCAATGCACCAGACTAGCCCTTTCCCTTTGGGAAAGTAAGATAAGCTGCCTCCCTATATCTCTTCTTTTACTTGTGAATTTGTTCACAGCCTGTCACCAGCCAAACCCTAACTATGCCAAGTCAAACTGCTTCTGAAATATATTTGGTGATATTCTTTATTTTTTATATTTAAGACAGTATAATTTTGTCCTTTTTGTGCTTTATTGAGGTATAACTGACAAATATAATGTAAGATAAAGTGTACAATGTGATGAGTTGATATAATTACACATTGTGAAAGGATTTCCCCCATTGGGTTAAATATGGTGGTATTCTTAAAGGCTTAAATAATTGTAGTAATCATAATTCCTAAGTATTTTCTTATAATTCAACAGAATGGTGATTTCCAGGAAGGGAGCGGTAGGTGGAGGTGGGAGAGGGTATAGGGGGGATACTAGTAAATGGTGATGAGAAAATTTTAAAAAAATACAGAGAAAAAAATGTTTGAACAACTGTCCCAGCATTATTAGCACCTGGGAATGTTTTAGAAATGATAGTCTTGGCCTCTTTATAAAACGACTAGTGGCTCAGTGCATGAAATTCGTGCACATTAAAAGGCAATTAATTAGAGCAAATATTTAACATTGATATTTGCCCTTTCTCGATAATAGAAGTGTCAGGGATGAAAGAAAATTAGTAAAATGTATATGAAAATCTCCTTCCTGTCAGAGTGTGGGGCACAATTCGGGATCCAGAGTCAAGTCCCCACCCACCTGTGTGTGCCACAAAATCGCGTGAGACCCAGACCTGGCTGGCCCCACCCCTGTCAAGCCCTGCAGGGTGGGGGGTGCAGCCTCAGGTCCCCCAGTCTGAACTCAGGTCCCCCGGCTTCTGCATGAGGGCACGAGGGCGCAAGGGCATGATGCCCATTTGCATATTAGCTCTTTATTATATAGGACTGAATCAACTGAAATTTAATAACAATTCCAGCCCTAGCTGGTTTGGATCAGTTGATAGAGCATTGACCTGTGGACCAAAGGGTCTTGGGTTCAATTCCATCAGAAGTACAACAATACCAAGAATTATCAATGCTTTCCAGCTACCCTTTGATACACTAGAGTTGGGACTGCACATACCTCAGTTGCAGGCTCCTGCCCCGCTGGCCCAGGCCCTTGTTATGGCTCATTCAGGAAGCAACCAATTGATGCGTTTCTCTCACATCAATGTTTCTCTCTGTCTTTCCCTTTCTCTCCTACTCTCCCTAAAATTCAATAGAAAAATATCCTCGGATGAGGATTAATAACAATTCCAGATAGAATGTGTGTAGAGCAGAATTTGTGAAGCACTGGTGTAGAACATCTATGAAGTTAGGAACTAGGTTATCCATTGTAAAACTGAAAAGGATCGAAGAATGCATCCACAGACAGAAAGTAGCATAGCAAAGATATAAATTTATTGAAGAACAAGTACAGACTCCCATGTGGGGAGAGGGAAAGGGTCCCACTGAGTTCCTTTTCCCTATGGCTTATAAAGGTTGCAGATCCTGGTGCCTTGATATTGCCTCTGATTGTTCACTATTTCCCTAGACTTGTTACTACAGTAACTCCTGGGCTCAAAAGTCGAACTTCACATGGGACATGTGAGGTTCTCCCTCCTCCTTCCTTATTATTTTCCTATTTCCTTTGGGCTTTCTTCTTCTCCTTCTGGATGAAGGGCTCCCTTCTCTTTATTTTGTAAATATAGACCTTTTGCTGTCCCCAGCTCCCTCATTTTATGGAAATGTATCTGTTGCAGCTTTTCAGCTTCCCTATTCTATGGAAATATACCTTCTGTTGCTCTGCAGCCCTGTGCTTCCTCCATGATCCCCTTGATTTCTAAAATTTCCTAAAACCTGTCTTTTTCACCCCTAAAAATTCCTGTTTCAAAACAATTTTCCAATTTATTTAATTAAATAAACACATTAATACTTTTTAAATATTTTATACCTAAATTATAAATATACTCCATTATAAATAACCTGCTGTACTCTATTGTTAGTTAAAGATCTTCAAATTTCAACCAATATTGTGACCAAAGAGAGAAAGTCCCATTTTATGATCATGTGCTCTCCTAGTTGGACACTCTTTTGTTTCAAAGTCCAGTACCCAAGTGGTGCTTCCCCCCCTTTTTTTATCCCTCTTATCTTGCAGCATTTCTCTATCTCCTGTGAAAATATGTTTCCCTTTTTCCAGCATCTGTGCACATTTCTCTATCCTCTGTGAAACTGTTTCCTTCTTCCTGATACTCTGTGACTTTTCTTTATCCTCTGTAAATGCATGCCTTCCTCTCCCCTTATCCCATGGCACATTTCTATTTTCTGTGAACATATGCCTTCTGGGACTCCAAGCTCTCACCTATGTGTCCCTCCCCCATGGACCCTCTTTATTCCTAAGACTCCTTAAACCTGCCTGTTTTATCTCTAAAGTTCCTTTCAGTACTATTTATATACCTTTACTAGTATATAAATACACAACTAATATACTACTGAAACAGGAATTTTAGGGGAATATAGGCAGGCTTAGGAAATTTCTAGAATTGGGGTCCATGGAAAAACACAGGGCTACAGACTGGGAGAAGATACATCTCCATAACACAAGGAAGCCAGGTGCAGTTACTAGTATATTTCCATAAGACAAGGGAGCAGCAACAGATACATTTCCATAAGGCAAGGGAACTGAAAGTAGCCAAAAAGGTCTGTATTTACAAAATAAAGAGAAGGAAGAAAGCCCAGAGGGAATAGGAGGACAATGAGGGAGGAGGGCCTCAGGAGTTACTATAGTAACCAATTAAAAAGGGAATATTGACCAATCAGAGGGGATATCAGGACACAGGAACTACAGCCTTTATAAACCATGGAAACAGAAAGTTGGTGGGACCCTTGCCCCTTCCCCACGTGGGAGTCCATTCTGTGGGACTCTTTCCCTCTCCCCACGTGGAGTCTGTACTTATTCTTCAATAAATCTCCACCTTTGTTATATACTACCCTCTGTCTGTGGATTAATTCTTTGACTCTGACAAAGAATCCGGGTTCCAGTCCAAAAATTCTGTATCACTACTATATTATAATCCTACATTTAAGAATAAATTCTGATTTTCAAATCCCCCCAAACCAGGGAATTAAATATTTTGGAATAATCAAATGATTTCACTACCAATATATGGAAAATTTAACTCTAAAAAATAGTCTCAGGTAAGAGACTACAAATTTTAAATGTTATAATTATAATATCTTATATCCATAAAAATAAGAAAAACTAGCTATTAAAATAACCAGATTTTTAAATTTTAATATATTTTTTGAACTCAGAAGAAAATTTTTAATTAATAGACTAAAGAGCACTGTAAATGTAGATGACAATGAAAATCTGTGTTTGAATACAGAAAATATGAAAAATGTGAATAAAATTGTAAGACACCACATGACCCAAAAATATCTTATCCTTCTTATAGGACTTACATGAGATACCTGAGATTATATAATAATAAAATAAAATAAAATTGAAAAGAAAATGTTACAAAGCAGAAGAAAAGCAAAATAAATTTAAAACAGCAACAAGTATAGAAATGTTTTCAGGAAGAGGAAAATAGTTACCTACAAAGAAAAAAATTCCAATTGCCAACAAATTTTTCCAAAGAAGCACTAAACACACATAAAAATATCAATATGAATTATGTTTTGAAAACAATAAGGGATAACACTGGTTTTCTTAAACAAATAAGAGATTTATGGGAGTTATATCAGTAGATCATATACCTAAAATTAGTATAGATGACTAGGTTTACAAATTGGAAAAAATGATATTTCACAGATTACACTAGAGCAGTGGTTCTCAACCTTCCTAATGCCATGACCCTCTAATACAGTTCCTCATGTTGTGGTGACTCCCAACCATAAAATTATTTTCGTTGCTACTTCATAACTGTAATTTTGCTACAGTTATGAATCATAATGTAAATATCTGATATGGCCCTAACCAGTTTGGGTCAGTGGGTAGAGCATCAACTTGCGGACTCAAGGGTCCCAGGTTTGATTCCGGTCAAGGGCATGTACCTTGGTTGTGGGCACATCCCCAGTAAGGAGTGTGCAGGAGGCAGCTGATCGATGTTTCTCTCTCATCAATGTTTCCAACTCTCTATCCCTCTCCCTTCCTCTCTGTAAAAAATCAATAAAATATATTAAAAAATATATATCTAATATGCAGGATGTATTTTCAGGGGTCACGACCCACAGGTTGAGAACCGTTGCACTAGAGAGTCAATTTGATCAGAAATCACTATTATCTAACATTGCTACATTGCCAAGTACTGCCCTTGCCCCACAGACAAATATGGGAAGGGAATTCAACCTTCTTTCATCTTCTTTTTCTCCTTTCTCCCTTCTTTTTCTTCTCTCTCTCTCTCTCTCTCTCTCTCTCTCTCTCTCTCTCTCTTTCCCTTCAGCTTCAATACCCTACAGGTATGATGCAATAATGAATCACACTAACATTACAAAATGCAGAAAATTTCCCCAATTACCAAGACTTGCCCTACCATTCATCACTTGATATTTTGAAACAATGCAGAACCTCAGAAATCCCTGTCTTTGATTCATATGTCTCCATAACGTCAAGGTATTATATACATTTTTGTACCACTTTAAAGGTCAGAATTAGTCAGCTCAGAAGGTGACACACTGCACAGTTTGCTTATGACTCAGTCATGAGTATCCTGACATACACAGGTGGCAGGCTTAACTGCCAACAATGGTGTGATCAATACTGGGATCCATAATGAAAGCAATTTTGTTTGGGGTTCTCATATCATGATATCAGCAGATCCCTGAATCACAGGGAAGAATGGTAAAAATTTACCAGTGATTAATAGGATGTAATTTAAGAGAAGTCATCCCACTCCTAATATTTGGGTCTCAAATCTGTGAAATCTTAAAATGGGAAGAACAGTAATTTATTTCATTTGTTAGGTCAAAAATATACAATATCTTAACAGCATCTTTCATCTTGCAAGCTGCAGTCTTCTAGCATTTCAATAAAATACCAGGCTATATTTTCTGGCTGGTGTAGCATAGAATAACCCAGGTAAATCACATGATATCTTTATCCCTTTAATGGAAAAAAAAAGTTGCTGTTTTTCAGAAGCAAAGTTGCATGGTTTAAAAAGTTTTCATAGGACCAGTGACCATAAAAATAAAATTAATAATAAAAATATGATGGGCAGGATAATGTGTGCAATGCAAAATATGTCTAATCCTGTTGCCCCCAACCATTGTAGAAAGAGACCAATGTAATTAATTAGTTTTCTATCTGTTTTTCCCCATGTATGGTACCTGGAAAGAAAGAAAATCATAGCAAATATGTAACTTATTTCCTGCCTCCTTGAGGATGCCTACGTCTGTTTTAACCTCATAAGCCTCCTTGTAAACATGCTGAAACAATTTTACTAGAAGGAAGATAACCAATGTAATTATCTGAACATGTTTTAGCAGAGTATACTTGGTTCACCTAGACTGCTTCTCTGAAACAACTGTGGTTGTGAAGTGAAAGTTATGCATGTAAATACTCCAGCTTATGTGATTAATAGAGTATAAAAACGAATCTCCATACTTAAATAGCTTCATCTAAACTCAATTAATTAGTGTTAGCCTGAGTCTCTAGAAACAAAATATGTACCAATGCTGAAAAGAAATAATTTGAAAGTTTAGAGCCCCATAGGTATGAGAAATGTTATTTCTATGCCTGTTTTTTGCTTGTATTTTTTAGTATTATTATTATTAAACTAGAGGCCTGGTGGATGAAATTCATGCACTGGGGGGACAGGGGTTCCTCAGCCCAGCCTGCCCCCTCTCACTTGCCACTCCCTCTGTGGGCCTGCAACACCCTTCTCTCTGCAGACCAGATCATCGCCACTGCGACTGGCCTGAACTGCTTCCAGTTCTCTGAGGGCCCTGCTCTGCCCCGTTCTCTGAGAACCTGCTCATCACCACAGCACTGGCAGGCCCTGCTCCCTGCTCTCTGCACCATCCATGGCTTGCCTCACCATGCAGCAATCCCTGTTCCCTTCCATCTGTGAGCGCAGACTATAAAGAAGTAATATGCAAATTAGTTCGGTTGTGACCATTATGGCATCCTGGAAAATTTGCATATTACCTCTTTATATATATAGATTTGGTGAAATCTAAGAGCTATGATTTCTGGGAATATGTTTTGTGGGTTTTTTTGTTTGTTTGTTTTAGGGGTCTTTTTGTTTTTGGTCGATGAATGTCTTAAGGTGGGACAGGAGATGGAGTACTTGCTTCCACCAATGGGAACATATCAGCAGTGGTACTATAAGATGCTGTTTTATGCATCTCTATTGTTCAACAATAGCATAACCTTCATTCTACAACTATAACAACACGTTCATAAGCCCATTACTTGACATCCACAGAATTAATCCACAATGTTTATTAATGAAGAACTTCCTCACTTCTTTTCCTAGTGCTTTCATAGAGCACAAATATATATTACGTTGAAATATTTTTTTTTTTTTATCTCCTTTACGTTGAAATATTGATGTATAACTTCCCCTAAGTCTATCTATTTATTATCATTTCTTCATTATTTCCAGCCATAATACAGGAGAAGAAAGGTCATTCTTTTAACTGTAGCTTACAACAAAGAGAAACTTTTTTTTTGTTATTTGATCTCTACTCAAAGTTTTCATTTCTAGTAGCCCACAAAACTCATTAAAGCAGCATACTCAAATGTATTAAACTCGAGGATATCCCACACTGCAACTTTATCATGAAACCAGTAGTCTTAATTAGACTACTAATTCCTGCTTTGGAAAAAGCTACTGGATGGGTCAACTATTTTACCAGGAAAAAACATGATCATGATTTTAAGGTTTTTTGTTTGTTTATTTGTTTTTATTTTTGTTTGTTTGTTTTTGTTTTAATTTCAACCCCAACTTATCACATTCAGGTAGACTTTTACTATACCAGCCATGGTCTTATGACCAGTGCTAAAAACAGACCATTTCTTTTTTCAATTGATCATTGTTCCATGCCTATTGCTGTAACTTAAATTCCTTAGTTAAAAGCAATATTGTGTGGTGAATTATTATGAAGAAAGCATTTAATAATTCACAGCTGGTAGTTTTAAAGAAAGCATTTTGGACTGAGAAGAAACATTTATAATCAGAATAAATGTTTATTCCAATGAGAACAAACCACTGTTCCCTCCGTTATCAAAGGAACTCAATGAGATTACCCTGCTTAGAGGTGTGTGGTTATACCCCTGAAAGTGAATCGGAATTTTTGGACTGGAACCAGGATTCTTATCCGCCAGAATCAAAGAATGAATCCAAGGACAGAAAGTGGTATAGCAAAGGTGGAGATTTATTGAAGAAGAAGTACAGACTCCCACGTAGGGAGGGGGAAAGGGTCCCACTGAGTTCTTTTTCTCTATGGCTTATAAAGGGTGCAGATCCTGGTGCCTTGATATCCCCTCAGATTGGTCACTAGTCCCTTAGACTGGTTACTATAGTAACTGCTGGGCTGAAAGATTGAACCTCACATGTGGTTCTTTCCCCTCTCCTCCCTTATTGTTTTCCTATTCCCTTTGGTCTTTCTTCTTCTCCTTCTGGATGAAGGGCTTCCTTCTCTTTATTTTGTAAATATAGACCTTTTGCTGTTCCCAGCTCCCTCATTCTATGGAAATGTACCTGTTGCAGCTTTTCAGCTTCCCTATTCTATGGAAACATACCTCTGTTGTTCTGTAGCCCTGTGCTTCCTCCATGGTCCAGTTAATTTATAGAATTTCTAAAATTTCCTAAAACCTGTCTCTTTCACCCCCCAAAATTCCTGTTTCAAACGCAAGGTTATATCAGAAGTAGCCTAGTCTTTAGAGTGTCTTTGCCTGAATTAGAAAGAGGTGCCTCTTTTTTCAAGAGTTTATTAATATCTGATAGAAAATTGCCATTGTAAATGTAAATGAATTAAATACATGATATATATGATACTAATGATAATATTTAAGATGATACAGAATAACTAACACTGAGGAACTTTACCTGTGGACCTGACTATGCTAGCTATATGTATTATCCTTCCCTCTTAAGTATGTATTTACAAGTGTTAACCACCATTTTCCTCTCTTACTCTTTCCTTCTCTTTTTTATTAATCTAAGATATTTTGTTAGTGGCTAAATTATGTGTTTATCTGCATATTATAAAATAATAATGTAGGATACCTATAAAAATATTGAATATCACCTAGAGAAGGGAAATTTTCTAATATGATTATATATCTCTTCTATTGATAAAGGTTTGGTGTGTTATAATTATGAAATTATGTGTATTAGTCAAAACTACTATTTATTGCTACTGTTTTACTTTTGAAGTTCAAGTAGAAGGATGTGCATGGATTCTGAGCAGAGATAAAATGTGACAGTTATTGTAATACTAGAGGCTTGGTGCATGAAATTTGTGCAGGGGGGTGGGGCACAAGTCCCTCAGCCCGGGCTGCACCCATTCCAATCTGGGATCCCTCGGGGGATGTCCGACTGCTGGTCTAGGCCTGATCCTACATGGACCACTGGTTCCTAACAGCTCACCTGCCTGCCAGCCTGATCCCCCTAACTGCTCTCCCCTGCTGGCCTGGTTCCCCTAACTGCTCTCCCCTGCTGGTGTTATCACCCCTAACCGCCTCTGCCTCAGCCCCGCCATCATAGCTTTGTCCGGACAAACATCCGAAAGGTCATCTGGAAGATGTCCAGTCTAATTAACACATTACCCTTTTATTAGTATAGATTCTATTCCACACTCCTTCTAGGATGCCTTCTTATACTACAGAAGCTTAGAAGTTTGATTAACTGCATATTCTGAACACTTTTGTGGCTAAAGTTCTAAATGCAAACTTACTTTTTTCTGATTAGGTGCACTTACGCTAGATATTAAGGCAAATCAATGCATAGGGTATTTTCCTACTTCTTTTGGCAAGTTTTCTGCATGTTAGGCAATTCTTTAGACAACTTTTAATTCTTCACCACCATCACAATGTTCATTATCCATGTTCCATTTAAATCCTAGTGGTGGTAGTGGTATTGGCCTTTTATTTTTACTTTTTCATCCTCGTATAGCTGCAGTGGTTAAAGAGCTTTTAAATCAATAATTCTTGTGTTGGCCTTATAAGTGGTATCTTCTTTGACAGGTCATTATGCTTTTGTGATTTTTTTTATGATTCAATCATGGAACCCCTGCCTAAAAGCTCTATCACTTTCAACAGCATTGCAAATACACACTATTTTACAGCTAAATATATTCTAATTTAAAATAATTAAAATTGAATTTATTTATTGTTCCCAATTCAGAACTGAAAGAGTAGATGCTATCAAAAGAGAGTTAAAATATATGTCATTGACAATATAGTCATTGACTATATAAAAGGCAAAGAACCCTAGTTATTTGTGGCAAAATATTTTATGAAACTTGAATCTATGTTTATTCTCAATGGCTGCCCATGTTACTAAGAGGCTGAACATTACTAGAACTATTTTGTAAATCAAAAAATGTAACTATTGACTACTGCTTTAGACTTTTAGCAGATTACTGTAACAGGTGGCTGTGAAGAAGCACCCTTAGCAGGAGACAAGACTGCAAAAATTTTCCAAGAGCCTCACTACAAGCCTGCCAGATAATAGGAGGCAGCTCAAAGCTAAAGAGAAAATATCTGATGTCACTCTCCTATCAAAGTCTGTAAACTGAGATGCCCTCAAGCTTGCCACAATGAAGAGAAAAGAAAGACTCAGTACAAAGTCATTGAAAATACACAAAGCACACGCCAGTATTTTGTTTACACAAGGTTTCCATGTTCACTTGCCTAGAAAACTGACTGAAAGAAAATATATCCAAAGCCAAATCGGTTTCCAGGGACTTACATTGCCAAAAACCCACAAGTCTGGCCTGACAAACCACAGTACTGGTTTGATGCCTAAGGCAAACCTTGGGCTTCAAACCTGCACCAGATGGCAGCCAGCTGTGATAGCTGTATGGCCTCAAACTTCTGCTGTGCCCACAGAAAAGATTGAGCAAGGAGGTGTTTTCCCAGTGAGCAAAGCCAGGGACCACAAGACACAATGCAATTGGAGTCAACCCAGAGTGCAAAACCAGGGTCTCAACAAGTAACTTGGGCCCTGCCCAGCAATATTTTATAACTCTACGAACCAGATGCTTCTGCTGGGAGCTTCTCATTCTTTTGATTTCCTAATGAAAATTTTTAGTGAGCCTACCCTGTTCATATTCCACCATTGGACACTAGCTGTGAAGTGTTAAGATATTTTTTTTCATTAGGTTATATAGGTCACTAGACCACAAATAGCTACGTGTAAACTGATACCCACACTTAGAACTATATTAGACCTGGATATGGGTGTGACAGTAATAACAGATTTGTGTTGATTCGTTTTGGGAAGTGTTGAATGTGTGAGGCAGATAACAAACAGAGGGTGGCAAACACAGAGCATGATTGTTGCTATGCTGTATGCACTGTTCTGTTTTACTATTTTGTAAAAGTACCTCTGAGTTTTAGGTAGTCATATGGTGACCAAAGTAGGCTTGACATGATTTCTCCCATTAAAGCCAGTGGTGTCAAAGTAAGTTGCTGGCAATAAGGACATGAACAAAAATGATAGTTTTTAAACATTATTGTGAGAATTTAAGTGACTGAAACACAATTATACTTTCACCACTCTTCTTCAACAAAGCTATACCCACACTTTTACTCTAAATTCAAAACATCCTTAAAACTATTTTTAAATCACTCCCCTTTCTAAATTTGCAGAGATATAAAAATGTGTTTGAGAGAATTGTGACTGACAGAGAGAAGAACAGAGTTAAGCCTAAGGAGACCCAATTAATAGGGCAATGTTGGAGAGATGTTATTATTTTTTGTCACAGATGAGAGAAATTTAAAGAGAGAAAAAAAAACCTGTTAAAGAGCACTGATAGAAATGCATGGACTATAAAATCTGCAGACCTGCCCATTAAAAGAAAGATCTACATTTTGAAATCAAAGCATCTGCATTATATTCATGTTTCATTTATATAGATATTATCCACCTGATCAGTTATATCTCAAAAACTCATATATATGCCATTCTTTGTTCCTAAGAGATGGAATGGTGGAGAACTTTTTATGACAATATTACATTTGGCATATAAAGTATAATCCTTTGAAGTTGGATGCATTTTTTTGTCAAGGTGAATACATTTTTATGTATTTTTAAAATCTTATCATTGCAAAAATTGGAAAGGAGAAGGAATTTTTAACATTTTTTAAAAGGTGCTTTGAATTCAGAGTAAATATAATGAAATATTGCTGTTGCTTTGATGAAGGAAAGGAATGAAAGTATAGGCACACTTCTGTCACTTAGCAAATTCTCATAATAATGTCAAATCAAAATCTTGTATAAAAGTGACTTATGTTGATGGTGGAAACTTTCCATACCATTAACTATTTTCTATATATTTATTAGCTACTAAAAGTAATTTGTAATAAAAGCCACAGGGTTAATACATTTCCGTATCTTAAAAAAGAGTGCTAGTAAATTTGTGGAACCCTTTAAAAAATTTCAATCTAAAGACAATTTATCTTCTCCTTGTTTTCTCTTTTCATCTCTATTCCCAAGTTCAGTGTATTTACTGTTTTATTTCTGAACAACTCAGCCTCTATTTCTGAAGAATGTCTAATGAATACATAAGACCATGACAACTATAATAAATAATAAGTAACTATAATAACATTAAAATGGAGAAGGTATGCTTTTTGAAATCAGTGAGCATGGCAATTGTACTAAATCTAACTTTTCTGTAATTCTCCAGCAATTCAAAAATTTCCTGACTAGAATATCTCTTTCAATATACTCTGATATACATTGAACTATATGCATTTTATATTATGTGAGAGGATATGAATTAACAGTTTCCTTAATTCATAATTAGATACTCCATGTGAACATATTTATCCATTAAGTATGTGCACAGGGATCTGTTGTTTAAAAAAGTTTGCAAGAAACTTTATTCAATGGCTTGGGTATGCACTTTTTACATATCATCTATAATAATAAAAGCACAATATGCTAATTAGACTGGATAGCCAAACGACCTTCCAGAGATCATTCCGGACCTCCTTCTTGACAAAGCCATGGAAGTGGGGCCCAGGCAGAGGCAGTTAGGTTGGCAGGCAAGTGGTTAGGGGTGGTCAGGCAGGCAGGGAGAGTGGTTAGGGGCGATCAGGCAGGCAGGCAGAGTGGTTAGGGGCAATCAGGCTGGCAGGCAGGTGAGTGGTTAGGAGCCAGCGGTCCCAGATTACAAGAGGTATGTCCTATTGCCAGTTTAGGCCCGATCATACATGTCCAGAAGTTGGACATCCCCCAAGGGGTCCCAGATTGTGAGAGGGTGCAGGCTGGGCTGAGGGACCCCTCACCACCCTGTGCATGACTTTTGTGTACCGGACCTCTAGTCAATTAATATACACAAATAAAAAAAGTTGTGTAACAGCTAAATAAAAAACAAGGTTCTAAAACCATCTACCAACTTCCAGCTCACTTTCTAAAGGAAAACTCTTTTATCTTTGGTGTATTCACTTATTCAAGTGCTTACTCCAAAAATACATATTGTATGAATTTATAGTTATTTTTCATAAACATGTTTGTTTACTATCTATTATCTTTTCATCTTTGGGAAATTAAAGTTTCCGTTGCTTATGTTCATCTATCATTCACTTTCTAAATTCATATTAACTTTAATTATGAGATTAAATTTCCATGAAAAAAAGAGGTTTTCTTTTATTGAATTTGTTGGGGTGACACTGGTTGAAAGTTATTAATTTTATTTAGTTAGTTAGTAGTTAATTCAATTCAGTTGATTATTTTAAATTAGCATATTTTTTGATTGCCTGGATTCAAATCTTGACTAAAACTCTCTCTATAGCACTTAATAAACACCAAACAATGTTTATAACATTTTAATAATTTTTACCATTAAACCTAGAGAAATATACAAATACCTCTATGATAATTGTACTCCTACTTTTTGTTATATCTATATTAGATAGTTTAATGATCGGCCATTGTCACCTTCTCACTTTTTTCACCTTCTCTCTGTCTCAGAAAAAAATGGTTTCTAATTCTATTCAAGTACAAAATAAGTTTCAATTATCAAAGATTAGTGTTTATGCCTATATTTATTTCTACATGCATAATTAGATTTCTTATACTTTGTAAACAATTTGACCCTTAACATTTGAGATCTTTGAAAATGTTATGTTTACAGCATTATGATTATGCTGTAACATTGTTGAATACTTACCCAAATGAGAAATAGACTTATATTGTCTTTGTCATTGACTCATTGCCTTCATTTCTGCATAGCTCAAGGGAAAACATCTATAATGTTAATTTTAAATAAATTATTTTTTAAATTTTCCATCAATTATTTAAAATTATATTCAATTTTGCTTCATTCATGAGTCATAATCTCATTGATATTACTTGCTATTACTAATACTTAATATTACTTATTTGGTATTAGTAATAATCTTTTCTTTTTGCTCACACAATAAACAGATGTCTATATTCTATCCATATTATCCTTCCACTATATTATTCTACAATTTCCAGAGAATTCTACCCTCCTGTTTCACTCTGCTCTAACTACTTTCTAGGACTCCATTAAAGCTAAATCATGGAATTTACTATTTTGCACTTCAGTTGTAGGTCAATATTTTATTTATATGTGGATCATATGTCTTAATTTTGCTGCATTTCTTTACCTTATTTGCCTTCACAATCCATTCCTATTTTGGTTAGTGTTGAATTAATGTTTCAAATTATATTATCTTAGAAAGTTAAAGGCATTTTTTCATATTGTTATAGAAAACTGATAGACAAATCTGATTTTTATTTTCTGGTGATTACATATATTCTTCTTCAAATCTTTTAAGATTATAAGTTTATTCTTATAAGAGAATAGGCTTTTCTGTGGGCCTTTTAAATATAAACAGCTTGACATTCAATGGGCTATTCTTACTGAACACTTGTGCCTAACTTCAATGCTAGAATGTCATCTACTTTTAGTTATGTGCTGTAAAAGTGAGCAAAAATGTCACCAACTTTTCAAAATTGCCTTCCCTACTATTTTTAAGTTCTTTTCTGAAACTGCTATTAAAATTAACCCCTAAGATATTAATTTTAATGTTTATTGAAGTATGACTGATTTAATAAGATGCAATAATAAACTGTGCATTTACTAGGAAAGTCTCTGTGTGTGTCAATGAAACCTCACAATAATCAAAATAGTGAACATTTCGAATTAGAAAAGTTATGCCTTCTTTCACTATAGTTTGCATTTTCTATATTTCGTTAAAAATGAAATTACATTATATGTTTTCTTTTGTCTGACTTATTTCCTCTGCATATTTATTTTCAATTTTATTCATGTTGTGGTTGTGTTTTTTGTTTATTTGGTTGGTTTTTTTTTGTTGTTTTTTTGTTTTTTATCAATAGTCATTCTTTGTTTGGTAAATATCATCCCAGTGGATAGATGTTCTACAAATTGTTTATAAATATAGCTGTCAATGGCCATTTGGGTTGTTTCCTGTTTTGATGATTGCAAATAAAGCTTCTCTGAATATTCATGCACATGTACTTATATGAGCATATGATTTCTTTTCTCTCGAGAAAATAATTATAGTGGATATAACTTAACTTTATAAGACACTGACAATTTTCCTGTCACTGTTGCTTCTTCCTGTCTCCCTCCTTCTCTTCCTTTCTTCCTCTCTCCCTTACTGCTTCATTCCCTTGCTCACCACCACGCATGCATTTTATTTTGGGAGACTATTGCCTCAGAGTAATTTTCTAGCCCTAGTACTTATATCCTATTTCTATTTTAGTAACCAAAGTTTGAATTATAAAATGCTTTATTGTTTACTGATTATGTGTTGTTTCATAGCATCTAGTTTTTATGTGAGTTAATGAGTGTGTGTGTGTGTGTGTGTGTGTGTGTATTAGAAGGATAGCATAACTTTTCAAATTTTACTTCTACACTTATGTATAAACTAGGGGCCCAGCGCATGAAATTGCGTGAGACCCAGCGACAAGTCCTGCTGGCGCCGTGGGACCCATCAATGAACCTCCTGGTGACTGGTCTTTGGTTGATACAGCATTACACCCACTGGGTTTTTATTATATAGATAGTATTTTGCTCCCATAGGTCCTCATTTATCTTATATTCATTTATTATGTTTATTTGGTCATTGTCTTAATTATTTTTATTATCCCTGTTTAAGTTATTATTATTGTTGTTTAATTTATTCTTTATTGATTAAAGTATTACATATCTCCTTTTTCCCCCATTGACCTCTCTCTGGCCACTCCCTCAGCACATGCCCTCACCCCCCTAGTGTCTGTGTCCATTGGTTATGCCTATATGTATGCATACAAGTCCTTTGGTTGATTTCTTACCACCCCCCACCCCACCTTCCCTCTGAGGTTTGACGGTCTGTTCCATGGTTCTCTGTCTCTGGATCTATTTTGTTCATCAGTTTATGTTGTTTATTATGTTCTGCAAATGAGTGAGATCATGTGATATTTATATTTCTCTGACTGGCTTGTTTCACTTAGCATAATGCTCTCCAGGTCCATCCATGCTGTTGCGAATGGTAAGAGTTCCTTTTTTTTTTTTTACAGCAGCATAGTATTCTGTGCTGTGGCCAGCACGGCCAATGATGAAGGATTAAAGAAGACAGACAAGAGAATACAGCTGGGGCTCAGTGGATATCCCGTGCCTGGATGTGGACACAGAAAGACCCAGCCTGCAAATTGAAGCTTTATTTTATAGTCAGATCAAAACCAGGGTAGTGGACAACATGGTTACAATGTTCTTGTGAGTTTCACCTTGTTTTGGCAGCACTTGCTGCACCTCCATAGCCCAGTAGCTACCTAGGAAGGAACTGGGAAGGGCTATAAGGTTAGGCTTAGTTATGCTGGGACTTGTTTGTGGCCCTGCCACAGGTCAGTATGAGGCTTAACCCTAGAGTCGCTCCCTACAGTATTCCATTGTGTAGATGTACCACTGTTTTTCAATCCACTCATATGCTGATGGGCACTTAGACTGTTTCCAAATCTTACCTATTGTAAATTGTGCTGCTATGAACATAGGGGTGCATATATCCTTTCTGATTTGTGTTTCTGTTTTCCTGGGATATATTCCTAGAAGTGGGATTACTGGGTTAAATGGGAGTTCCATTTTTAATTTTTTGAAGGAACTCCATACTGTTTTCCACAGTGGCTGCGCCAGTCTGCATTCACACCAGCAGTGCACAATTGTCCCTTTTTCCCCACACCCTCGCCAGCACTTGTTGTTTGTTGATTTGTTGATGATAGCCATTCTGACAGGTGTGAGATGATATCTCATTGTCATTTTGATTTGCATCTCTGGGATGATTAGTGACTTGGAGCATATATATATATATATATATATATATATATATATATATATAAAAGTCTAATATGCAAATCATCCCCTTGGGAGTTCGACCTGGAGACCGGGAGTTCAATTGTTCACAATGACGTGCGCTAACTACCAGCAGGTGGCACGGGATGAAGGAAGGCCCCGGTAGACAGCTGGCAGCTAGGGAAGGGAGGCCCTGACCAGAAGCTAGAAGGCCCCAATCAGCCCTGATCTCCAGCCAGGCCTAGGGACCTTACCCATGCATAATTTTCGTGTACTGGGCCTCTACTGTTTTCATATGTCTCATGGTCTTCTGTATGCCCTCTTGAAAAGTGTCTATTTAGGTCCCTTGCCCATTTTTTGTTTGTTTGTTTGTTTTAATCCTCACTCGAGGATATTTTTCCATTGATCTTTTAGAGAGAGTGGAAGAGAGAGGGAAAGACAGAGAAACACATTGATTGGTTGCCTATTGCACAAGACCTAACCAGGGCCCTGGCTAAGAAGAAGCCTGCAACCAAGGTTGCAGTCTCTGACTGTAATTGAGTCTAGAACCCTTTGGTCTGAGGGCTGACACTCTATCTGCTGAGCCAAACCAGCTAAGGCCATTGCCCATTTTTTATTGTATCATTTATCTTCCTTTTGTTAAATTGTATGAGTTCCCTGTAAATTTTGGAGACTAACCCTTATCAGAGATAACATTGGCAAATATGTTCTCCCATGCAGTGGGGTCTCTTGTTGTTTTGTTAATGTTTTTTTGCTGTGCAGAAGATTTTTATTTTGATGTAGTTCCATTTATTTTCTCCTTAGTTTCCATTGCCCTAGGTGCTGTATTGGCAAAAATATTGCTACAACATATGTCTGATATTTTGCTGCCTGTGGATTCCTCTAAGATTTTTATGGTTTCCCATCTTACATTTTAGTGCTTTATCCATTTTGAGTTTATTTTTGTGTATGGTGTAAGTTGGTGGTCTGGTTTCATTTTTTTGCATGCATCTGTCCAATTTTCCCAACACCATTTATTGAAGAGACTGCCTTGACTCCATTGTATCCTTCTGCCTCCTTTGTCAAATATTAATTGAGCATAATGGGGCTTGGGTTGAATTCTAGGTTCTCTGTTCTGTTCCATTGGTCTATATGTCTGTTCTTGTGCCAGTACCAGGCAGTTTTGAGTACAGTGGCTTTGTAGTATAGCTTGATATTGGGTATTGTGATCCCTCTAAATTTGTTCTTCTTTCTGAAGGTTGGTGCAGCTATTCATGTTTGTTTGTTTTTTTATTCCAGATCAATTTTTGGAGAATTTGTTCTAGGTCTTTGAAGCATGCCATTGGTAGTTTAATGGGGATTGCATTGAATCTATAGATTGCTTTGGGTAGAATGGACATTTTAATGATGTTGATTCTACCAATCCATGAATGCAGTATATTCTTCCATTTGTTTATATCTTCCTCTCTTTTTTCAGTGTCCTGTAATTTTCTGAGGATAGGTCCTTTATCTCCTTGGTTACATTTATTCCTAGGTATCTTAATTTTTTGTTGTTGCAATGGTAAATGGGATTCTTTTTTTAGTCTCTCTTTCTGCGAGTTTATTATTGGTGTATAAAAAAGCCATAGACTTCTGGTTGTTAATTTTGTATCCTGCTATATTGCTGAATTCATTTATTAGGTCTAGTAGTTTTATGATGGAGTCTTTAGGGTTTTCTACGTACAATATCGTGTCATCTGCAAATAATGACAGTTTTACTTCTTCTTTTCCAATTTGGATGCCTTTTAATTTTTCTTCTTGTCTAATTGCTATGGCTAGCACTTCCAGTACTATGTAGAACAGGAGTGGTGAGAGTGGGCATCCCTGTATTGTTCCTGTTCTCAGGGGAAATGGTTTTAGTTTTTTTTCCCACTGAGTATGATGTTGGCTGTAGGTTTGTCATATATGGCTTTTATTATGTTGAGGTATGATCCGTCTTGTCTCACTTTGCAGAGAGATTTTATCAGGAAAAGGTGTTGGATTTTGTCAAATGCCTTTTCTACATCAATTGATATAATTATGTATTTTTTGTCTCTCAATATTTATTTATTGATTTGCTGATATTGTACCAGCCTTGCATCTCTGGAATAAATCCCAATTGGTTGTGGTGTATGATCTTTCTAATGTAATGCTGGATATGATTTGCTAGAATTTGTGGAGGATTTTAGCATCTATGTTCATCAGGGATATTGGCCTATAATTCTCTTTCTTTTTAGTGTCTTTATCTGGTTTTGGTATTAGGATAATGGTGGTTTCATAGAAAGAGCTTGGAAGTGTGCCTTCCTCTTGAATTTTTTGGAATAGTCTGAGAAGGTTAGGTTTTAGTTCTTCTTGAATGCTTGGTAAAACTCTCCTATGAAGCCATCTGGTCCTGGTCTTTTGTTTGATGATTACTTCAATTTCCTCCTTAGTTATTGGCCTGTTGGGATTTTTTTTATTCATCTTTATTGAGTTTTGGAAGGTCATATTTTTCTAGGAATATGTCCATTTCCTCTAGCTTTTTTTATTTGTTGAAGTTGATTTGTTGATAGTATTTTTTTACAATCTTTTTTATTTCTGTGGGGTCTGATGTTATTTCACCTCTTTCATTTCTGATTTTGTTTATTTGGGCCCTCTCCCTTTGCTTCTTGGTGAGCCTGGCTAGAGGTTCATCAATCTTGTTTATCCTTTCAAAGAACCAGCTCTTGGTTTCATTGACCTTTTGCATTTTTTTTTTTTGGTCTCTATTTCATTTATTTCTGTTCTGATTTTATTATCTCCTTCCTTCTGCTCAAGCTGGATTTTTTTTCTTTCTTTCTAATTCTCTAAGTTGTAGAGTTCAATAATTTATTACCAGTTTTTCTTGTTTGTTGAGGTAGGCCTGTAATGCTATGAACTTCCCTTTCAGGACTGCTTTCACTGTGTCCCATAGGTTTTGGATTGTTGTGTTTTCATTGTTGTTCATTTCCAGGATGTTTTTAATTTATTCTTTGATCTCTTTGATAACCCAATCATTGTTTAATAGCATGCTATTTAGCCTCCAAGTGTTTGAATTTTTTTATTGTTTTTATTATAATTGATTTCTAATTTTATGCCATTGTGGTCTAAGAAGATGATTGATATAATTTCAATCTTCATGAATTTGTAGAGACTTTGCCTGTGACCCAATATGTGGTCTCTCTTTAAAAATGTCCCATGTGCACTTGAGAAGAATGTATATTCCATGGCCTTGGGGTGAAATGTTATGAAGATGTCAATTAAGTCCGCTGATCTAGTGCGTTATTTAGAAATGCTTTTGCTTAGCTGATTTTTTTTGTCTAGATGATTTGTCCAGTGATGTCAGTGGGGTATTAAAGTCCCCTACTATGATTTTATTGCTGTTGATTTCCCCCTTGATATCTTCCTTTATTGCTGTTGATTTCCCCCTTGATATCTTCTAGGAGGTTTTTTTTATGTATTTGGGTTCTCCTGCATTGGGTGCATATATGTTTACCAGAGTTATATCCTCTTATTGTATATCTTCTTTACTATTATGAAGTGGCCTTCTTTATCTCCTGTTATGGCTTTTATTCTGAGGTCTATTTTGTCAGATATAAATATTGCTACCCCAGATTTTTTTTTCATTTCTATTTGCCTGAAAAATATTTTTCCATCCTATAACCTTCAGTCTGTGTGAGTCCCTTGTTCTGAGGTGTGTCTCTTGTAGATAGCATATATATGGGTAATGCTTTCTTATCCATTCAGCCAATCAATGTCTTTTGATTGGAGCATTTAGGCCATTGATGTTTAAGGTTATTATTGTTTGTAACCATTTTTACTTTTTGTGCCCATGTTCCTTCTTCCCTTTCTATTTCTTCTTTTTACAAAAGTCCCTTTAGCATTTCTTGCATTGCTGGCTTGGTAATGATAAACTTTCTTAGTTGTCTTTTTTTTTTTTTTTTGTCTGTGAAGCTCCTGATTTCCCTTTCAGTTTTGAATGATAGCCTTGTTGGATAGAGTATTCTTGGATTTAGTTCCTTGCTTTGCATCAATTTGTATACTTCATTTCATTCTTTTCTAATCTGATGTGTTTCTATTGAGAAATCATTTGATAATCTAATGGGAGATATCTTTCCCTCTCTTGCAGCCTTTAAGATTCTCTGTTTGCCATTGTAATTACTACATATCTTGCTGTGGGTCTTTTTGGATTCATCTTGTTTGGAATTTTCTGTGCTTATGTAATTTTTTCTGCCCCAAATCAGGAAAGTTTTCTGTCATTATTTCTTCAAATAGGTTTTATAATCTTTGCTTCTCTTCTTTTCATTCTGGCACCCATATTATATGTATATTACTTCGTTTCATGTTGACCCAGCACTCTCTTAGGCTCTCCTCCGGCTTTTTAATTTTTTCTCCAATTGCTGTTCAGATTATTTTTTTTTCTGCCCTGTCTTCTAATTTGCTAATTCAGTCTTTTGCTTCTTCTAGTCTACTGTTGAAAGCTTCCATTCTGTTTTTTATCGTGCTATATCTTTATTCCCTCTCGATGCTTAATGAGTTGTTGATTTTCTCATCCAGTCAGTATATAAACTGTATAACCTTTACTCTGAGTTCTTTTTTGACATATTGCATGCCTTTGTTTCATTTAGTACCTTTTCTGGCAACTTCTTTTCTTTCCATTGGATGTTGTTTCTTTGTCTCCCATATTTACTCTCACTGATGGATCCTGGTGCTGAGTGGCATGGGGCATGTGACTGCAGCTGCAGGCTGGGTAGGAGAGTCGCACACTCCAAGATTCCCTGGAGGGCCTAGGTGCCAGGACACACATGGCCTAGGGCTGAGGCGGGCTTGGCGGGTGGGTTGCACAGTGTGAGACTCGCTGGTGGGCCCAGTCGCTGGGACCTGTGGGGCCCGAGCTAAAGAGGCTAGCCGGCAGGAGGGGAGCTTGCTACGGGAATCACAGGAGCCCTCAGCTAGGGAGGCTGGAGTTCCTGTGTCTGTGGGTCTGCAGACACGGTACCAGGTCTTTGGCTGGAGTCCCAGTAGTGCCTGGGGTGGCATCTGGGTCCAGTATGGGTGGTGGTGAGGCTGGGCTCCTAGTCACAGCTGCTCTCCCCTTCAAGATGGCATAGTTACTGTGTCAGAGCCAGCCACTCTGGGAGTGATTGCAATGGTAGCAGGGCCTCACAATCTAGGAGAGCCCAGTCCGCCAGCCCCCAAAAGTCTTGCAGGATCTAACTGTCCCTCACTCACACACACACAACCACACATGTCCACACACTCCCCTTTTGCTCCCTCACTCAGTGACACAGTCTCCCTCACTGCCATCCTGCTGGCTGCAATCTTGACTCTCCTAATTTATAAATTTTATTGTAGGCTCATCCTATATAATGAAACCCTAATATGCAAATCAACCAAATGCTGGAATGACCGGTAGCTAAGACATGCATTGACTACCAAGGGGAAGACACTCAATGCAGGAGCTGCCCCCTGGTGGTCAGTGCACTCCCACAGGGGGAGCACCACTCAACCAGAAACCCAACTCACTGCTGGCGAGTGCTGGCAAGCACAGAGGCGGTGGCCGGAGCCTCTCCCGCCTCTGCTGCAGGTAGGCAGAAAGGAGCAAGGGGTCCTGAACTGCAAGAGGGTGCAGGCCCGGTTGAGGGACCCCCCTCCCAGTGCACGAGGTTTTGTGCACCGGGTCTCTAATACTTAATAATGAAGGATTAAGTCAATTAAAGAAAAAGTAATATGTAGTACTTTTTCTTCCTTTTTAAGCAATTATGATGACAAATAATAAATAAGCTTTCTCGATACATAAGAGTTACAATATACAGATTAAGGTAGAAGCAATGGTAAATGGTTACATTTGTTATCTGGATAAATAAAGTTGAATTTTATGTAAGCTAGAGGAATTACATAAAAGGTGATAATTAAGTAACAAAGAGAAACAACATCTACTTCCAAATTATATCAGGGGTCTTCTCATCTATAATAATAAAAGTGTAATATGCTAATTGGACCAGAGTGCCTTCTGGACGAAGCCGGGGCTGCAAGGGCTGAGCCCCTTGTCCATATTTCGTGCATCGGGCCTCTAGTTATTTATAAGTGCTTCCGTGGACTATATAGTATCAATGTAAAGGAAGTTCTAGCAGACTTAAACTGATCAATTTATATTTTTTAATTCAATAGTAATCTTATAAAAGTCAGAAAATTTGTTTCTGGTAACAAGGTATCCTGGAAATATCTCCTATACTGCTGAGGTTAATATGTATCATTTGGCATTAACAGAATGATCTCATTCTTACTTAATATGGAAGTTTACTCATGGATATTTTAAACAAATAAATCCTACACAACTTTTAAACTATAACAGCACAAAGGAGACCATATGTCTTTATATTTTTAAAAAATTTTCACAGTTTGATTTTGGTTGTCTCATTAGAGGTAAAAATAACTGTTCAAGAAGAAGTGTCTTCTATTAAATTACAAATTTTAAATACAACTATTACTTTGGAAACAACTACCTGAAATTCCGTGGCATTAAAAACCAATTATTTTATTATGATGCCAGATTCTGTGCATCAGGAATTTTGATAAGGTGCATTGGGGATATCTGTTCTTTGTCCCATGATATCTAATGGTTGGGCTGAAAGGGTTTGAATGATTGAAGGTACTTCAAGAAGCTAAGGGATGAATTATCTAGAGGCACCTTATCCACATGTGTGGTGCCTGGGCAGTGGAGATTCCAAGGCTGGGGTTAAGTGGCACTCTCAAATGTAATTCTGTATTCACATTTCATGTTTAGTTTGGGTTTTGCACAACATGTCACCTGGATTCCAGAGGAAGTGGCATCCCAAAAGGCAGCAACCAAAGAGCAAATTGGCTAACAGAAGAATGCATGGACTTTTCTGAGTTAGACTCAGAATTTCTATGTGAATCTTCTGCCCTATTGTATTGGTTACAAGTAAGTTACTAAGTGAATTCATACTTAAGAGAATTAAGATAATTAGACTTCACTTCTGATAGGGAAAGTGACAAAGACCACATAATAAATGAACCTATAGGATGAGTGATGCTTTTGTATCCATCTTTGCAAAATAAAATCTCCAACAATATTACAGTGATTTTTAATTTTTTTCTTCCTATAAACTGATTATGATAAGAAATGTAATAATTATATCCATAAATGAAATACAATAAAAGTAATTTGCCTATGTTAGTTGTGACAAGTGAACAAAAACTTTGATTACATTTGTGGATGGACCTTGAAGGCATTATATTAAGTGAAGTAAGTTGAACAGAGAAAGACAAATATTGTATAATCCTATATAATAAAAGCCTAAAATGCTAAGTGTCTGGTCATCTGGTCCGCCATTCAACCCATCAAAGCATAATATGCTAATGATATGCTAAGGCCGCTCAACTGCTCGCTATGACATGCACTGACCACCGGGGGCAGATGCTCCAACTGGTAGATTAGCTTGCTGCTGGGGTCTGGGCGATTGGGACTGAGCGAGATGGGCTGGACATGCCCTGGAGCCCTCCCACGATCCTTCCCTGGCTGGCCAACTTCCCAAGTCCCTCCCCGGCCCTGATCGTGCCCTGGTGGGGTTCCTCAGCCTGGCCTGCACCCTCTTGCAATCCAGGTGAGGGGCCCCCCAACCCCCAAGTTCACAAATTTTGTGCACCAGGCCTCTAGTCTTACTTATATGTGGGATCTCAAATATAAAAAGAGGAAACAAATTGGTGGCTGCCAGTGATGAGGGATAGAAAGTAGGAGAAATAGGTGAAGGTGGTCAAAAGGTACAACTTTACATTTATAAGTTCTGGGGATATAATATGTAGCATGGTGTTTCTAGTTAACAATACTATATTATATATTTGAAAGTTGCTAAGAGAGTAGATCTTAAAAATTATTATAAAACTTTATATAGCTTAAACTAATGTAATGTTGTAGGTCAATTATACCTTGGTAAAATTGGAATTATAATTCAAAATAATAAATTGATAACAATGCCCATCATAAACATTTTGATGAATTCAGAACTACTTTCAATAAAGAATATAGACATATAATAAATTACTTTAACTAATAAAACTAATAAAATAAATTAAACCTTAAAATTTAGCAGTAAACATTTTTTAATAAAAATCAAATAGCATAGGACTAAGAGATTATTAAATATAAATACAAAAGATAATAAACTAGAAAACTGTTTTATGATAAATAGATTTAAGATTTATTATTGTGAAAGAAACAATAGATACAACTTTAATAAAAAAAGTTTCACCCAGTTGGAGTGGCTCAGTGGTTAAGTGTCAACCTATTAACCAGGATATAATGGTTCAATTCCTGGTCAGGACACATGATCAGGTTGTGGGCTCAATCCCCAGTGGGGGATGTGCAGGAGGCAGCCCATTAATGATTCTATCTCATCACTGATGTTTCTATCTCTCTCTCCCTCTCCCTTCCTCTTTGAAATCAATAAAAAAATATATATTTTTTAAAAGTATCCATGAATAACCAAAACTTATAATGAGGCAGAAATAGAATTATATTTATAAAGTTAATTTAATATTTAAAAGAGAATAATTTTCACAAATTTATCTAAATAAATTTGAAGGCTGTATGCTAATTCATTATCTAAGAAAACATAAATAAAAAATAATTTAAAAAACTTTAAATATCTAAGGATACTAATGACTATAAGCATTAAAAGAGCTTCTAAAAAATACCCCAAATAAGCAATACCTGTGCCACATTAACTTTTTCAAAGTAACAAGGATAAGAAAAGTTGTCAATGGCACTTACAAAGTAGCATTACCTAAAACAACAACAAAATAGAGATAGTACACAATCATATAATACATATTAATTTTAATAAAAATATTAAGTATATTATCTCCTAGAAGCTAATGATATGTTAAAAGAGTGATGAATAGGCCATTAAAAAATAGCCTATTGGATTGTAGAACTGTTAACATTAGGATATGTGTTCATACATTTAATTATCTTACCTAATAATAGACAAACATGTAAATTAACCATCCCTCCACTATGCTCACCAGCCAATCAGGAGAGTATGAAAATTAACCTAACAAAGATGGTGGTTAATTTGCATACGTAAGGGTGAAGCGGCCGAGCGAAGACTGAAGGCTCCATCCGGAGCGAAGGCCTGGGTCCCAGGTGCCGGAGGAAAACCGGTGCCGGCAGCCAGGGGAAGGAAGGCCTATTGCACGAATCTCTTCGTGCATCAGGCCTCTAGTGTTAAATAAGAAAACAGAACATTATATTTTGAAATGTACTCAAAATTCATTTAAATTCTGTTTTTACAAATGCCCCTCCCTCTGATTGTCTCTATTTGTTTCTTTCTTCACCTTTTACTTCTTGCACTCTCTTTCAAAATTATTCATAATATCACTACCATACCACTTGTCATCAAATATTTTTAACATTACATCGTGGCAAGTGTGGCTTAGTTGGTTGTAGCATCATTCTTTATGCCAAAAGATTACAGCAGTGATTCCCAAAGTGGGCACTACTGCCCCCTGGTGGGCGCTGCAGCGAATCGGGGGGGGGGGGCGGTGATGGCCACAGGTGCATTTGTTTTAACTTTTTTTGTATTACCTTTCTATTCTGAGTTCAATAAATAGTTTCATAATTTCAAACTTCAATGTTTCTAATTTACACCTTTCTTTACTATATTTTACGAAGAAGGTAGAAACATTAATACATATATCTTTCTGTTTAATTGCTATTAAAATTTAAAAAAAATTAATTTCCAGGGGGCGCTGAGTAATATTTTTTCTGGAAAGGGGGCGTTAGGCCAAATAAGTTTGGGAACCACTGGATTACAGGTTTGTTCCATGGTTTGGTTGTGTAAGGGAGGCAACTGATAGATGTTTCTCTCTCACATCCATTTCTCTGTCTCTCTCTCCTCTCCTTTCCTCTCTCTCTCTAAAAGTATATCAATAAAAACATTTCCTTGGGTGAAGATTTAAATATATATATATTTCAACATTGCTCTTGGAAAACTAAAAAAAAAAAGATATTCAAATAAGAAACATTAGAAATCTGGTGCCAGAATAATAATTATTTGCAAATGAATAGCATTTTCTACATAAAATATCTGAGACAATCAATTGAAAAGTGATGAGAAATAATAAGACACTATTAAGATACATATTTAATATGATAAAATAAAAAAATGTATCTTTGTCTGCAATAACCATGATTGAATATATTTTTTATTTTTAGCAAGGTATCAGACTGAATATTAAAAATGACCTAACATAATTAAAAAACTGTTTGATATTGTTGGAAAACCATTTACTCAAATGCATGAATGACATAGAAGAATAATAGATGATCCAAAGTATTATTTTTTTTTATAAACTTGGATATTTGTATTTGGAACCAAATTATTATTCTCTTAAATAGATATATAGGCATGGTCACTTCTCTGTATAGTGCTAAATTCATCAAAAAAAATCAAATGCAAAATATAGGAGTAAAGAAATTATTTCCTCAAATGTAGCAATGAACAATTATTAAAAAATAAATACATTTGTAAAGAATTGTACAATGTTCATACCCTAAAATAAAAAAACAATAATGTAGTCTACAAATTTCAAAAAAGAAACAAATGAGAGAATTGCCATAAAATCAGAGGCAATTACTTAGTATAATCTAAATGTCAATACTACCCAAATCAATGTACTATTTTAATGAAATAAAAGGAAAAATAACAAAGTTATATTTTATTTCAAATTTGGTAGAATACCATGTTACTTTTCAAATGAAGGGCTAGACATATATTAAAAGCCACAACATTTTAAAAAAATGCTCCATCTGAAGTTTCATATTCATAAACCTCTAAAATGAACATAAATTTTAATTGTTAAACATCTTAAGAAGAATGGTAGATATAATTTTTTATTAGTGTATGTCCTAGGTAATAGGTTTGTCAAACAGAGAAATACATTCCTTGTGACATGTTTTTAAACACACTAGCAGAGTTTTCAAAAACAATACTTGACATTAATCTTCGTTCAAAATATTATGTAGAATATATTTTGCTTTGTTTTCTTATTCACAATACCTAAAATTTACACTTTTAATAAAAACAATTAAAACCACTTCACCATCTGCTGTCAAAAGCATTAGACTCCGGTTAGGTTAGCTGTTTTCTTTGAAGGAAGAGTCTGGCACTGACATGTCAGACTACCCTAGGGCAGTGCACCTCAAATTTATCAAGGCAGTGTTCTTAGCTCTGGAGAAAAGTAAGCTCCGGGCCTAGAGCCTGAATGTGCCTCCAACAAGCACAAAGCTAATCCTCAGAATTTTCTATTTCACCAAACATTTTAGGACGAATTTTACAGTTTGCTATATAGTATGTGTACTTGGTATAAAAAATATTTTCATAAAATGAAATAAATGTTACCTAATGTATATTACCCCTTCTAATTTTTTTAGGTATAGTTGATTGAACAAAAAGAAAAAAAAAGAATGAAAAATTAAGCCCTTGAAGTCCATGAACTGTTAATTGATCAACTGTTATTTAGAAGAAACATTTCTGGCTTATGACTTGAATTGGTCTAAACTCTAGAAATCATGTTCATCCACAAAACAATAGCGTGGTTCTAGTTACACACAGTGAAATTATGACACTTCTGGTTTACGTGTTACCTCCTACATGATAGTTTTATGAAATCATATATTTCAATCAATTATGCAGATCAAATGCAACAAAACAAAATCCATAGTTTTAAAGAATTAAAATATTTACAAAGCCCTTCCTATCACTATGGCCTTTCTCATATCTTGTCACACTTTTTTCTTATTTCTGCTTTATTTTCTCTGTTTGTATCTTATATATCTCATCTGCACGGATGATCTTAAAAACACAGTGCTGAGTAAAAAAAGATGTTAACAGACAGAATTAGATCTATAACATAATTCTATGTACTGGAAAGTGACTACTTTCAAAACCGTGTTTATTCCACAAGATCATTTTCAAAACTAAAAATACACATATTCTCTTCCTCTCAGGGTGTATAAATTGCAAAGTCTCTCCTAACTAAAGCAATTATTTTTTGTATCTCCATCTACTTTTGGTTATCATCCCAACACTATCATTCTTGAGGGGTATAGTTTTAACAATACACTTGAAATTCACTATCACCATTCCCTAATGTTGTATTTGTATTAGTTATGATAATGCTACACTATTGCAAATAATAGACTTAAAAATTTATGACAGATCTAAAAAGAGAATCTATTTCTCACTCATAGTTCCCTGGTGACCTTGGGGATTGCAGGGGCTTTGCTCAACTTTGTGATTCAGGGTCCTTTTATCTTTTGCATCTACTCTTCCCTAGGGCTGTTACAGAAATTTACGGTGCCCCAGAATTAGCTGGAGGACATGTTAAGACAAAGATTGCTTTCACCCCTCACACCCTTTTCAACCAAGTATTTCTTATTTATAAAGTCAGGTGTAGGTAGGCCTGGGAACTTGCTTTAAGTATGTTCCCAGGTGCCGCTGATGCTGTTGCACACTTTGAAAACCCCAGTCCTATGGTGTTGTCTCTGTCTTCATACAGCTGGCTGAAGCAGAAGAAGAATGTAGAGAATTCACAGCCACTTCTTATGTTCAGGATCTGAAGTACCACTTGCCATTGCTTTTCATAATCAATAGGCAAGCAAGGTTCCATGGTGAGATTCAAGGAAATGCTCACAAGGCACTCTGGGCAGTAACTGTTTTCTGTGGAAAAAGGATCACAAATACTGTGGGTCAGTCTTTCTCTCTAGTCACAAAAAGCTGAACACTTCACACAAAAGAACAAATACACCATCTCTTATGCAGGTTCAAGTCAAGTCTCATCTTGATAGAGCACTCATCTCAGCCCACAGTCAATGGGAATGGGTGATGTTTAACCATCTTCATCGATTTCAGATGTGGCTCTTTATGGTTCAGCTACCTATTTTTATGAGAAAGGAAAAAATATATAAGACTAAAAGAATTATTAAACCTCACATTTGGTGCCTACTTTGTACTCAGGTCTGACCACCAATGCTAAAGGGCATTGAACATGCTGCGGGGGACTGAATGACAAGAAATGGGAAAGATTAAATAGATCATGGTGTTTCTATAGACAAAATCAATAGGCAGCAAAAAGAGTGCTTCTTAAAATACCCAACCACACAAGGTAAGAAGACAAGAGCTGAAGACTCAATCCCTTAGTACTCACATCTGACCCAGTTTTTTTTTTTTTTTTTTTAAATATATTTTTTTTTATTTTTTTACAGAGAGGAAGGGAGAGGGATAGATAGTTGGAAACATCGATGAGAGAGAAACATCGATCAGCTGCCTCCTGCACACCCCCCACTGGGGATGTGCCCGCAACCAAGGTACATGCCCTTGACCGGAATCGAACCTGGGACCCCTCAGTCCGCAGGCCGACGCTCTATCCACTGAGCCAAACCGGTTAGGGCCTGACCCAGTTTTGAATCGAGAACCCATTGGCATAAGAAGTAGTCAGCTCCCTAGAAGGAAAGACCCTAATATTTTACAGCAATTACATATCTTTAATGATTTCCCAAGTTTTACCTCAGTGCATTTTATATTTGGCAAAGGACAATGTCAGATATTTTGAGAACTACTGGCAAAAAGTCTGGTTGACACTGATACAAATTGTCATATCTCCTTTGCTAGAATGGGGAGAACAGACAGCAAATGGGTCCCTGACTAAAGTTTAACTCGCAGGGGGCCTGTGGGCTCAGCAGGCACGTAGTGGTCATCTCCCTTGATTCCAAGTGTATAATTAGCACTGCTACACTCGCCAGTTGAAATAATCCTTACATTGATTCCTTGGCCTGTAGAGTAAGTTCTATCATTTTGGGGGAAGCCAAATGAAACTCTGAAACTACTTACACCCCCAGAAATAGCATAACATCTGCAGCAGAGGTTTATACATCTTTGGAGAAATAGCTCATGGCATGAAAACCCTCGAAGAGAAATAAGGCCTGATCATGGAGCAATAAGTGACAATGCATCTGGAACTGCCCCTTATGAGCTGTGTTCTGCTTGGCTCACGAAGTTACAAATTCAGAAAGTTCTATCAGCAGTCATAATTTGGGAATGCTGTATCCTGGGCTGAGCAATCTAAGTGGGCGAAGATAAATTTGCATGGATGAGTAACCAGACCCTCATGTCACCACTAGAGTTTTACAAATAAATCCTTCATAGCTCACATCCTTGTTGGTATTGGTGCCCCTATGTTGAATTGAAGGAAAAGGAATAACCTCCAGGCTTCACTTATGAATGGGCTGGCTCACTATGTGGAAATGATTGACATTAGCACTACAGCCACATTCAGGGTGGCTATGAATGATGCTGGAAAGAAAATGTTCCCCAGTGGGCGGAACTGCTAACAATGAAACTGGCCACCGACTTTTTATGGTAGCACAAGTGGCACATGGAAGGATGGCACGTAGAAGTAGACACCATGTGTGAAGATATTGTATCACATGCTGATGCCCATCATAAAGCATCCATGATGAAAGCAGCACCAGATAATAAAAAAAGATAAAATTACTTGGCCAATTGCTGCTAGCAAAACTTCATATGCCATTTTGGGACTGGCATGATAAGCAAACAAATGGAATAATGGCTGTGTTGTGAAGGTTAATTACAGTTTAGAATTAGCTTGAACCATCTTGCTCAAGATTGTGCATGGCAATGACCCTTTGTCAAGGCATGAAACATTCTGATTAATCGTGTTGCTTTATAACCATGGATCTGAAGAATTTCTGGCCCATTTATTCCAGCTCGTCAGCATTGTTTATTGATAACAATAAGATTGATGATTTGCACCTGGTCTCTGTGAGACCCTGGAGGACTCTGCTGTTAAAGCTGGTTATGTAGCAGAAATATGTTACATGGGCAGCAAAAAATAAAAATCTCCAGCCAAGATTCCATTTTGAGCTTCCTAATTCCAAAGTGCTCCATGCACACAATGCTGGTTCCTGATTCAAGAAAAAAAAAAGGCCCTCAAATTGGATTATAAAAGAAGCCCACACCTGATGTCCCTGGGCCCCTGGCTGTAAGACAGTCTTGGGCTGTGATGTGTATGCTTACTTCAATGCTGTTTCTAATATACCGTTTTCATGTAAAAAATATAGATTTGTAAGTATTTCATCTCAGAACTTGTGAGTCTTCTTCAGCAATCAAACCCTAATTAACACCTACTGCTATTGGAGTGAGTGGCAGAAATGGAGGCTATGAATTGACTCAGCAGCATGGACTTCTACTTACCAAGATCAGTCTAGTTACCACCTATTTGGAATGTGCAACCTACCAGATAGAGGTTTCTGTGACTGTCAAGGCAGGGGGGTACTCTCAGCTCCTATAGGCTGCCTGCCTTTTTCTGCCACATCAATCTCAATGACATGTCATTTTCTTTTTCAAGGTCAACAGAATAACAGCTTCTACAGTTTCAAATCTCTGATTTACTCTATCTCTAATCTCCAGATCCTCATTTGAAAGGACTCATCTGATTAGGTAGGGCCCATCCACTTTCAAGGGAGCAGTTATACATGCAGTAGGATAAGCTCTACACATTGGTTCCTGGGCCTGTGGGGTGAGGGCTATTGTAGTGGGGGAAGCCAAATGAAACTCAGCAAGGACATAAAATCTCCAACAAAAATTAATGTCTTTTGAAAAATGACTTATTGCATGTCACTGAGCCTTGGCTGAGACTGAGTGTTTGACCATGCATTCAGAACTTGTGTTTTTATAAATCTATTAAATTATGAATTCAGAAGAGCTTGTAGGCAGTCATAAAATGAGGATCATGTATGCGGGATTATAGAGTTTGAGTATATCAGGGTATGGTAACTTGGGAATCATTTTAGAATTTTGCCTACTACGAGAGACCAGACAGCATTGCTTGCAACCAGGGGACTCATTTCAAAGCAAAAGCAATGTGAGTGTGAGCCTATTACAGAGACCTACTTGTATCACTGGTGTACTGCTCAGAAACAGCTGGTCTCATAGAAGGCTGGAACAGTCTTCTAAAGACAACAATAAAACACTAGCTTGGAGGCAATACTTTGAAAGAATGGATTGTCATTTTTCAGGATGTAGAATATACTTTGAGAAGCTTCCACATGGCTCTGTGTCCCCAAATGGGTCTGAAAACCAAGTGGTGGAAGTAGGAGTGGCCCCATTTGCAATTACTCCCAATGATGCACAAGGGTATTTTGTGCTTCCCATTCGTGCAATACCTGGCTCTGCACAGTTGACATTCTTTCCCCAAATGTGACTCATTCTTGTCACAGAATACCTGCCACCTGAGCACTTAGGACTCCTTGTGTCCAGGGACCAATGAGGCTAGGGGAGAGTCATCAAATAGCAGCTGTAACTGACTGTGATCAGCAAGAGGAGACAGAACTGCTTTTGCCTGACAAGTTCAGGATAATTTTGTATGTATGGCACCCAGGAAATCCACTGTGCTTCTCCTGATACTCCTATGCCCCACGGTTGCTGAAGGGACATTAACTCAAACTAAAACAGGTATGATTTCCAATGACGAAGATCCCACAAGAATTTAGGTTTGGGTCACATCATTATGTAATACATCAAGACATTCAAGGAGATGGATGAGGTGATAGGTATTTAGGCTGGAAAATGGAAGGAGAGGATAAGTACCAGTTATGGTCCGGACACAAAGTGCAACAAAAAGTTTGTTCCACTGACCTGACTTTTCTAAGTTTCCTCTCAGGAAGAGAGGCCCAAGGGAGTCATGGAGAAGCTGCTCCTGGAAGCTAGTGTACATTGGTACCACTGTGAGTCACGAGTGCTGCTCTTTAAAATAAAACTCTCAGATCTTCTACAGGAAGCATATTGATCAATGGTTGAGACACTAATTTTCTGGAGCCACCTCCTCATTTGTGCTGAGGCCACAATACCCACAGGCTGCTCCCAATCAATGACGGAGAAAGGTTGTGGTATTATGCAGGATCATTTCTCCAAGATACAGAACCCTCTTCACAGGCAATTTTAGCACTGGGACATCCCATTGGTCTGGCTAAGACTTTCTTAGGAAACAGTGTTGCTGTCTGAGAATTTTCCTGTCTAATCCCCTTTACGTCTCTTCCTCTCTCTCTTTTACAGCAGTCAGAGAGATCGAAGTTTGAAGACCCTCCTGCATTTCCCCTTTTTTTTCATTCACTGCATAATCTCTTGTACGTATAATGTTGTGTTGGCCTCTGTGTCTTGAAAAAGAGAACTGATACATTAGGCTTCCCCTATCAAGTTTGCCTGTCTGTAAGAGGGGCACCATCTACACTGCAGTAGTAGAGCAGAAGCCTCCTGAATTCCAGGTGCAATTTCTGACATTCATGAATCACATAGCATTTGGGACTCATATAAGCCCCTGGAGCAAGGCTAAGTGATGATGGTTAACTTAATGCAGGAACATGAACAGCTATGAGGTCTTTTCACTTTTTGAATTTCCTAGTCAGGTAGGATTCTGAAGTGTGTATATGATAAGCTGTTATTCTCTGCTACATCTAATCAATTACCAGTTACTAATCAATGACAAATTAGGTAAAAATCAATGTTGCTAGTGAGGAACAGGTGCTAGGTCTATACATAGCAATCTATGTATCTCCAAAGATGCTGGTATAAATAAATACCTTGAATTGGGATTTGAAGGATGATTAGAATAAAGATCAAGTCCTCAGGCATCCTTGAAGCTAGAGAAAATCCCTTCCTGCCAAATTTAATGCTTTATTGACCTTATCCACACTATTTACTATCTGAGATTTTTCTATTACTAATTCCTAAATTATCTAATTTGATTTATCTCTTGGTTGATCTAATTTCATCAATTTTAATAATTTTAACCCAAATATCTCTATTCTTTGACCCTGAATTGATTTTTTTTTTTTAAATTTGTTACCTTATGAATTTGTCCTGAAATCTCGGCATACTATTTCATATCAACTCTTTTCCCATCAGAGCTATGTGTCTGTTGGGTCCCTTTCCTAGTCCAACCTGAAATAAATGTTCTCCTGCCTCCTGCAGAGCCGTTCACATGTGACTTCCGGTTTTTACTTCACTGGGGAAGATATTATTTTTTTTGGATTCTATATCCTTGGCTTCTTTGATTTAGTATCTAATTTTGATGAAGTACATTCTAAAGAACTTCCTAAAATATTTGTAAGGATTGAAGTTTGTGAGTTTTTGAATGTCCAAAGTAAATTAGTTTAATATTAACATTAATTTAAAAATCATTTCCATTAGAAACGTAAAGCAGTATTTTGTGGCTCTCTAACAACCACTGCTGCTGATGAGAAGGCTGATGTCAGTCTGATTCTTGTTTTATCACTATTGTATCTGCTACAAAGAACATTTAATTCATTTTCTTTACTTTGATACTTTTACTTTAATAACATCATTTTTAGATGTTTCTATAACATGACGAACCAATTACTTGAGAATGGCTGTTTATGTCAATATATCATTTTGTCTTCATGACACTAACCAGATTGCTTAATTGTTTTTTAAAAGTTATCTCTATATTGTCAAAATTTTCTGGAAATTATTCCTATAATTTTACTTTATCATGGACACAGATTTAATATAAAAGAGATAACCAACAATTCAGGGAAAATAAGAAAAGTTAAACTTCTAAAAATTTTAGTCATTTTACATTAAAATCATCCCCAAATAACAACTTATGCTTTTAAAGTTCTAAGTCAGAAATAAAACCCATTGGTAATGGTTGATGCAGAAACCTTATTTCATATAAGGCTCATCTTCAAAACACATAAGAGAATTGCTTAGCTACAATCTTATGGTAGAAATATACTGAACAGAAAAGAGAAATACTAAATTCACTTCAAATATGAATCAAGTATATAGAAAAAATAAAATTATCAGTCTAGTGTCATTCGGAAACTGATTCTTAATAATAAAAAAACTCCATTGTTCTCCAAAATTTAAATTTTTAGTAAAGTACTCATTTTCATATTAATGATACATTCATTATGGAAATCATGCTTGAAATTTATAACTTTGTTTTTCAGTTGTCTGATATAAACAATGCTAATTATTTATATATGGTAATGTTAAGCCTATATTAGATTTTGCACATTAGGGAGCTTAGAGAAAGAATGTCCTTGAACAATTTATATTAGAGAAATTGCCATATAGATATAACACAAACCAGATGGTGTGTGATAATTTTCTACTGTGTAGTCAAAGACTGTGAAAAAGGTTCTAGCACTTGAGAATGATTACATCCATATTTACATCACATCTGCTGTGCATCTTTAGAAGTAATTCTACTAAATTTATTTGAGATTTAGGACTTTCTAAATTGGTATACATAATTTGACCTACAATCATATCACTAAATTAAGTATTTAACTAAATAAAAAAAAAAGGACTGGACTAGCCCTGACCTGGTAACTCATTGGGTGAGAGCATCACCCTGATACACCAATGTGGTGGGTTCTTTCTCAGGCAGGACACATACAAGAATCAACCAATGAATGCATAAATAAGTGGAACCACAAATCAATGTTTCTCTTTCTTTCTCTTAAATCAATAAATTAAAACAAAAATTAAAAAGAGAACTGGACTGGAATAAATAGATACAAGTTTTATGGATCATCAGTGCTATCTGTTCATTTAAAACCTCTATACATAACCTAGTAGATGATTAAAATATACTTGTGGAAATTATTTATGAATTTACAATTAAACTAATTCAGATAAATATATAAATTCTGGGGAAGCAATGTGCAGTGTGGTGATTATAGTTAACAATACTTCGTTGTATATTTAAAAGTTGCTAAGACAGTAGATTTTAAAAGTGTTATCACAAGAAAAAAATGTAAGGTGATGAAACTAACTTACTGTGGCAATTATTTTGCAATGTATACATATATCACATCAATATATTGTATACATTAAACTAATGCAATCTTATGTGTCAATTATATCTCAATAAAACTGGAAAATAAAATTTTAATTTAAAAATAAAACAAATAATTTATGTAGTTTATCTGACAAGAGCTATACATAACAGTGCTTTTTAACCTAGCAAATTTCATAAGCTCTAGTGAGGAAAAATAAAAAGTAGAATTTTAGAATTACTTTTTACATTAAAGTTATATCTAGCATGTTTTTAAATACACAATTTCAGATGTAAAAGTAAAGTAGAACAGACTTATGTGAGGTAGAAAGAATAAAAATCAGCTTGGATTGAGAAAACAAAAGCACTGCCATTATTCAGGCTGAGAGGATAAACAAAACCACATGCAAGATTAAGAGAACACATTGCTTTTCACAAAGTCATGCAGTAATTGTAAAATACCTTAATGACCCTCTTTTTGAGTGATTATTGCTTTCTTGCAAATGAGGCCCCAAACCCAGTTGGCTATTTTCATGAATTATAGAGAATACCTAATTGTTAAACTGTCCTTGCCTTAGCACAACACCAGTCCCTGGTTAGTCAGTGTGTCTCCTAAACCCTCCTTAGAAACACCCTGCTTCGCTCAGACCTTCCTCAGAATACGTCAACATGAACCAAACCTTTAAAAAAGAAGCTTCCTGTCTTCCTCTTACAGAGTGGCATTCCACATTTCCTCTGGAAATATGTCACCTGCAGCGAGTCTACAACTGTCATTCTGTTAAACTTCAGGTTTGATCCTGATGACGCTTAGCTGATTAGGCTTCATGAAGAGTGATCCCTTTCACAATTCTTATATGGGGAAAGCAGCTTAGCCAACAGAAATAGTTTTCAAAAAGCAGTTGCAAGTCACTCATTCTGTAAGATTTTAGTTTTAGAAATCTAGCTATTAGGAAAAAAAATCATATATATATATAATTTTAAAAATATATTCTGAGGTAAGTTAGACTCAGGCCCAAAGGGAGTGGAATTCAGAAAGTAGTGGTTGGACAAGACATGTTATTTCAGCACAGGAAGTAAACTAACCCCCAAAGCAGATAAGACACTTTCAGATACATATTTCTCTGTGGCAGAACCCCTCAAAACATAGCAACATAAGACAAGAAACTTGTCATCATCACTCTTGATTTTATGGTTGATTGGGTTCCACTGGGTAGTTCTTTGCTCAGTCTTGTTGGATGGGGATGCAGCCATTTGGAAACTTGTTGGGAATAACTGGAATATTGGCCAGCCAGGATACTGGGAAGCCTGGAGGCAGAGGAAAACTGGTGAGTTAGGTTTTTCTCCCAGCAGTTATATAACTTTCCCTCTCTATATGTCCTCTCCATTGGGTAGCCCAGCTTATTACACATCATCTCACAGATGTATGAACAAGGAATGGCAAGCTTTCTTAAAGCTCCAGTCTCAAATTGGCAGAGAACCATTTTTGATATGTATTGTTAGTTAAAGACATATAGCCAGCCCAGATTTGATTTGGAAAAACTATATGAGGGCATTAATGTGGGAAATATGTTTTTTTTGAGAGATCAACTTTGGATATTAGCCATACAGTCCTCCCTCTGATCCCTATTGATTTATATTCCTCCCATATACCAAGTGTTCCCCCTCTCCCCCCAAAGCTCACTTTACTTTTGCCATCAGGATTAAAAATCTCACCCAAATCGGGCCTACTTGCAGATGAGGCTTCTTTAAGTGTTGTTACTTTTTTTTTTTATCTGAAGAGTTATGATCTAAAGAGACAAGTTATCTGCCCTACCTACCTTCTCCCCACCATGCATATATATCTAGCATACAATAGGGAGAAAACATATAGAGCAGAAGAAGCACAATAGATACTTGCATTCAAAAGGTACAGGGAGTGTAGAAAATGACTCCAGTCACTGATCCATAGCAACTCTATATCTAGTCAGGTATATGCAAATATGTCCCCAATACTAAGAAGGTAAGAACTCCCTATTTATGATGTCCCAATTCTGTGGCACTTGGATACAATATCTGAGTTACCCTTCATTTTCTAAAGAAATGGCCCATGTTTGGAGCTAAGTGGTTGTCAGTGGTTAAGTTTCCTACCCAAACCTTAATGGTTAAACAAAATTATAATTTTATCTCTCACAAACTCCATGGGTTATGAAAGCAAGCTGGGAAGTTTTTGTACTCCATATGATGTTATCTAGACTATAATTATCTGGGAGCTCACAAGTTGGGGATATGCAGGATGGCTCATTCATATATCTGACACCGTGTCAGGGACAGTTGAAAGCCAGAGTCCTCATTTTTCATGGTTTTAAGGTTTCTCTCTTTCTCTATGTTGTTGTCAATGTGTTCTTTACACATGATCTCTCCAGCAGGATATCTGTGATACCATTGTAATTAGCTACTTAATAATAGGAAAAGAGCAAAGAAGAAGCCAGACACTATAGACATGTCATTAGGGCAGCTTCACCAGGAAGCTGCCACTTTGTACTCCCCAGGGAAGCATGGCCCATTCCCTGCAAAACACTGAGGGATCCAACAAAAGGGAGATAGATTCATTCACAGTGAAGCTGGGGTGACATAGGGAAGGTGCTTACTGTCAGTCAAACTTGGAAACAGAGATCATTGACCAAAATGGGTGTGGCCACTGCAAACCCATGAAAATATGGGAATGCATAATCCCCTGAACAAGGGAATTCTCTTTTCTATCGCTCTTGTGCTTTTGGCTCTTGGCCCTGGACTCTCTTGACTCTCTTGCATTCACCTGTGACTCCTTCGTAGTCACGTGGTCCTGTAGACCCCACTTGCAATAGACTGATGGACTTCAGTAGGAAACACAAGCTAAACTAGCTGAGGCTGGGTTGGACATTGCTCTAACACGGAAAGAAACTCTGGATACTGGCTCTGATTTTAGCTCTGCTGGAGCCCCAGTTACACTTCTTCCTTGGGGTCATGGGGGGTAAAGGAAAATAGGATTTTAGAAACTCAGTGGTGTAATTCCACATAAATAAAACTTTCTAAAATACCTTTTCCTCTTGTGGGGGCCTCCAGAAATGCTTGTTCCAATGGTACCCCAAGAATCCCACTTCCACCGGTAACAGCTGGACTTCTAATATGGTGGCTCAGTGTACCAAGTGTGCCAAAGACAAACTTGCCATGACTTCTTAAGGCTTAGATCTCAAACTTGTGCATAATCACTTTCACTATATTCTATTGGTTTATAGAAGTTATAGTGTCAAACTCAGTTCAGGGTTGGATGGGACTACATAAGAGCATGAATCCTAAGAAATGTGATAAAAATGGTTTGAATTTTTTTAAATTTCTTTATCAATTAAGGTATTACATATGTGTCCTTATCCCCCCCCATTACCCGCTCCCCCCAACCCCCCTCACTCATGCCCTCACCCCCCTGTTGTCTGTGTCCATTGGTTAGGCTTATATGCCTGCATACAAATCCTTTGGTTGATCTTTTCCCCACCCTCCCCTACCTTCCCTCTGAGGTTTGATTTGTCTTTGAGCACATGACTTAGCCTCTTTAAGCTGAATTCTTCTGTGAAACGGGGACATTCATATCCCATATCCCCAGATAATTTTTGTTAGAATTGAACAAGCTAATAAATCCAGAGTACTTAGCAGAATGCCTGACAGCATTATTCCATTTCAACTCATTATTATTATTAATAATAGTGTATGTAATGATACTAGTTATGTTAGTAGTAGTACTGATAAAAGTGATAGCTTTTTATTTTTTATCTGTGTCCTTAAAAATGCTAGTTAAATAAATAAAAGAATAAAGAATAACATTTGGATAGTAACAACTCATACTACTACTGTATTTCAGCCACGATGGTATATTGATCTTAAAGAGAAAAAACACACAACAGTATCACTTTTACAGTAATAGTGTCTCCCTCCTGTGGTGTGGCAGGTGATGACAAAAAAGAAGTACAAACAGGAGTATGTAAGTAGCACTGGAACTATGTGTTTGTATGTGTTGGATGCATTGGCAAGGTTACCGCCAACCCCCTTGGCATTTAGCCCATGCTCTGGGTTTCTCTAACCTGTCATATTTCTTACTCTGTACAGGGAATTAAAACAAGTAATGGGTGGGAGCCTTTCCATGAGAAACAAGGACTATGGGGCATGGGGGAGCTGCCACTAAGGTGGGGAACTGACCCTGGATTTTGTATATTATCTTTGATTATATATCTTTAATAGGTGTGTTCTTTTAAGAATAGCATGGAGGGAAAGCAGCTTATCTGAATCCTTGTTCTCACCTTCTAATTTGACCTGGCCACTTCAATTGTTCACACCACTTTTTTTTGTAGTTGTTAAATAAGTGAGGGGGGAAAAATTACCAACAGAGAAATGCTTATAAAATGTATAGGAAATATAAATCAGAATTTTAAAATTTTTATCAACATTTCACTGGGTTACACAATTGGAATTTACTAAATATTCTGTGCAGTTTCTTTACAAAAGATGGTTATAAAATTATTGCATATCTGGGTCCCTGAAATATCCTTTTCTTAAACCAATAAAAGCCTAATCATTATTTACGTTTAAAATGTCAAAAACCTTAAAAGGATAATGCTTTTATTATCATCCTTGACATAAGTTCTGTGTGGATGAAAGTATTTTTTGATGGAAATTTTTGGTTTGAAGAGGGTAGTTTGAGTACAGAAGTTTTACAAAATGCAGACAATAGGAGGATTAAAAGATGAGGCATCAAGCTAGAAATGTGTCAAATAATTTATTATTTTGCCTAGGACGTTTCATGTACCATTTACCATATAAAACAACGTGCTTTGACCCTAACCGGTTTGGCTCAGTGGATAGAGCGTTGGCCTGTAGAGTGAAGGGTCCCAGGTTCGATTCCGGTCAAGGGCATGTACCTTGGTTGTGGGCACATCCCCAGTGGGGTGTATGCAGGAAGCAGCTGATCGATTTTTCTCTCTCATCGATGTTTCTAACTCTCTATCCCTCTCCCTTCCTCTCTGTAAAAAAATCAATAAAATATATATTAAAACAACAACAACAACGTGCTTTGCCTGTTCATGAAATCTGTATATGCCAAGTGAAGGATTGGACCTGAGAAACAGTATAAAAGGGTAGTTCACACATAGTTTCATCTCTTCACCCCCTATCACACATATGACTCTTTCACAATGAATAATCCATTTTTCTCTCTTTTTTTTTTACTTGGAGCAAAAGCTAAATGTTGGCATTCGTCTCTTTAACGTCTGCTCAGACTCTAATTACTTAGTGAAAGCAGAAGTGAACCGAGAGTGAGGTCTGCAACTTCGAACTTTTTCTCAGTTTTCTGTCTCTAGTTGTTAAGCTTTTTCCTTAGATTGTGCACTGCACTCATCCAAATGATTGTAAAGTTTGGGTTGAAGGTATGCTTGGATGAACATTGGCTTTATTTCCCTTAGTATCGCCCCAGCCTTCAGTACCACCCAGAAGCTTCCACATAGGCTGAATTCTGCGGCTCAGCAACTAAGTGGTACAAGCCACAGGGAGTGCCTAATACCAATTTTCCACAGCCTGCACTGACTACCCATTTGCTTAAAATTGCGATTCGAGGATGTTGACTTTACTCTATAAACCTCTAAATAGTTTAGGCTTTGGCTCCCTCAGAAATCCCTTTCTCCTTCTACCATGTAATGGCAACTGCAGCTAGGCAGTGTGCTTCTGATGAAAGTTCCCAAATTGAAGGCATATGGAGCTTTGTTTAAAATGGGAAGAACACTCCTCATGGTCATTGTTTCTTTAGGGATATCTGTGCTGCAAAAGTTTACCGCCGTCTCATTATATTGACCTCTGGGCATCTCTTCCTAATGACCTTTAATTAAAATAGGTACATGCGACCATGGTGTTCTTTAATATTTCTGGAAATTCTTTATTGCTTATTTTCATTTTTATTTTACTTTTATTCATTGTGATTTTCAACACGTTTGAGAAAGGGTGCAATGTTAATGTGTTATTTCAATTCATCATCTTTACAATCATTCTAAAAATAACATAATGGCAGGACTTAGCACATGTGAAGAATATTTTAGGACCTTTTTTCTGGAAATTAATTGCAGTTGGGTTTTAGAAGAATGTTATGACTGAAGCAAAAAGAGTCATCAAAACTTATCACGAGGGCTGAATACATTGTGGGATCTTTTGATATATGACAAGAAACTGCATACACATGTTTTTTGGTACTGCTGTGACCGATATATTTTTATCTACACTAATAAAAGAGAAAGATGCAAGTTGACCATACTTTCACGGTGCCCACCAGCCAATCAGGAGTGAGTATGCAAATTAACCCAACAAAGATGACAGGTTAATTTGCATGTGCAGGCGCCAAGCAGCGGGGGGCAGGACACTTGCGTCATTGCCATGGAGATGACACAGGCGTTCTGCACCAGCCCAGCTGCTCCAGGCCTCTGGGCAGGGTGGGAAGGCAGAAAGGCGGCTCCGGGCTGGAGCTAAGGCGGTGCCGGCAGCCAGGGAAAGGAAGGCCCATTCTTGCACAAATCTTTGTGCATCGGGCCTCTAGTTAGCATATAATTCTTTGAAAGAACTATCTAATTTAATGCTGACAAAGTTTACTTTTTTCTTTATACGTATGTATTACATTTCAATTTACTCTTTTAACAATCAAGATTACATTTCAATGAAGATAGCTTTTCAAATTTAAATTTAGCAAGTAAGTATTATAAGAGCAAAAAACCCCAATAATCATATAACTATAAATTACTCCTCAATTGTATTGATTTTCTTTTCTTTTATAACCAAGATTCCTTGCAATTAAGTTACCAAATTTCTTATTGCTTTATATTTAATTTTAAAATATGCATAATATGCTTTATTGGGCAATTTAAAAATAAGACAATGCACTCTTTTGGGATATGATGTTTTAGTTTTAATTGAAAAGTACTGGTATTTCAACTCAAAAATCAAGTTTATGAAACCAATATTAAAATACATAATTTTAAGATGGTTCATAATATTTAATACCCTGAATGGTACAACTGGGAAAGTACTCCAGCTTATTTAAGGGCATCTGAGGACATAACAAAATTTTCCTATGTTTGAAAAAATTAGAGAATCTATGTAACTTTATGATACTATGCATTTGCTGGTTTGTCATCTTCATATTTCCTTGTATCCAAATATTACCAAAGCCTGTCATGTTTGTTCATGAAAATTCATTTGGTTTTGTCCTTACCTACACATTTCTCCCAACTATCATAATTTTTACCACTATCCTAAAATTTACCACTTTCCCATCTGGAACATTGTATCTGTCCCTTCAGCCCATTCTCCATCTTGTTCCAATTGCTTTTCCCATACTGAGTCCCATTCTCAAGTTACTCTTCTTATCACACCATTGTTGTCATGCAATTTTCTTGCTCAGCAATGTAGTGAAACTCCAATATGCTTTTATTTTCTATTACATTAAGGCTTAACTCTTCTACCTGTTTCTCAGGATTTCCAAATCTCCTTGATTTTAGCACAGGGTCCTACATGTTTGTATTATACCAGGCCCAGCTACTATTATGTAGCTGGCCCTGGAATTAGAGCAACTTTTCAAATTTGGGCTGCATCCCAGGTGTGAAGGGGTCAAAACAAATATTTTTAATGAAATCTTTTCTAGGTTAAAAACAAAAAGGACAAACACATGCATTACAAAATCAATTAGTCCACAGTAGATATAGAGATTTGTCAATGTTTTAGAACAAAGTGATGCTTTTATACCTCTTATTTTATTGTCTAATTAGTGCATGTGAAGAGCCTTTGCAAGGCTCAGGGTTCACACCCCATCTCTTACTGTTTAGATTTAGGAATCAGCTTGGCGTGTGCTGTATTGTCCAATGCACTGTTCCTGAGTAAATTTCATATTTTCTACCATAAGACAGAGATAGAAAATTATTAATCACATTGCCATTTTAGGTAATCTACATTGAAGAACATAGATTTTCTTTGAAATGCAGCTCCTTAATACATTTTTTTAATGCTTTTAATAACAGTCATGACACTGTGTAGCCCAATGTGTGAACTTGCTTCCAATGACTCTTTCAAAGGTTGTTAATTATGTTTCCTTTGTGAATTACAAGTATTTCCAAGAGTATGCTAAAGAATATAAAGGATGGCTCATTTTCTCTTCACCTTAAATTTACTAACAGGAATTTTAGAGCATCAAGGTAGAACAATGTAACTTCCTGTCATGTCTGAACTCACTGGGCTATATTCTCTGAATTCTTAGAATGTGGCCCCCAGCAGAGAGTTGCGAGGAGTGGCCTTTGGGAGAATAAGAACAGCGAGCGAGTCCATTGCAGTAGATGACAGCCCTTGACTATGATGAATCTGCCCTCTCCTGTCTTTAGCCTGTGCCAGAGGATAGATAGATACTACCTGCACAGATGAGATGACAGACACCCTAGACGCAGTGGTCGGCAAACCGTGGCTCGCAAGCCACATGCAGGTCTTTGGCCCCTTGAGTGTGGCTCTTCCACAAAATACCGACTTCTGCGCATGGGCCACGAAGTTTCAATCGCACTGTATGTGTGCGCCCCCACGTGATATTTTGTGGAAGAGCCACACTCAAGGGGCCGAAGAGCCGCATGTGGCTCACAAGCTGCGGTTTGCCAACCGCGGCCCTAGAGCATGATCTGATATGGGGCTGAAGCGTATGAGGGGTCATTGGATTGCCCTGGGGAGCTAGTACATGAGTTGCACAGGTACAGGGTACTGCTGCCATTCCTGCAATTCTTGGGAGCTGTACCAGAGTTGCATCAGGGTTGGTACAGAAACAGGTTAGAGCCCATATGGAGACTCATATATGTGGCTTAAGCCAAGGATTAGTGGTTCGGTTTCGGTAACAAGAGTGCTGACATCTTCTTAGTCTAGCACATAATACCGTACCAGGTGTCTAGGGAAAGTGACTTGGGCTACACTGACTGCCTGGAGCATAGAGGATCAGAGATCACCCCAAAGGGAAGAAACAGGGCAAAGAGCCCACACAAGGTGCCAGTCTAGACTAGACTAGGTGAACCCCAATAAGATGGCACTGATAGCCTGACCAGTTCCAATTCAACAGAGAAGAACATAAGCAATGTTAATTCTAGAGCTCAGGGCCTGGGAGAGAGGCCGTGCTTGCCCAGGGTAAGTAGGCACTGTATCAAATAATTTTATAAAGATCTGAGCACATTTGACGTCTTTAAATATATCTCTGAGATTTGCTTAAAAGACACATCAAAGCCCAGCCTGTGTGGCTCAGTGGTTGAGTGCCGACTTATGAACCTGAAGGTCATGGTTTGATTCCCAGTCAGGGCTCATGCCCAGGTTGTGGACTCGATCCCCAGTAAGGGGTGTGCAGAAGGCAGCCAATCAATGATTCTCTCATCATTGATGTTTCTATCTCTCTAGCCATCTCACTTCCTCTTTTTGAAATCAATAAAAACATATTTTAAAAAAAGGCACATCATGGAATCTCATTTTCAGTTATTTTAATTTTTAGATCTGAGTAGGTTCTAGAATTTTTATTTAAAAAATTTGCAGGTGATTTTTATATTTTCTTAAGCTTGAGAATCATATTAGAATCATGCCAAATTATTTCTAAATAGTCCTTTTCCAACTCCAATTAAATTCCTTAAAATGATGCTATAAGAAGAGACATAGATCATACGAATACAGAAATATCAGTAGTTTTAATGATATTACCACTAGGGAGTTTAAAATGATTCTTAGGACTGAATTGAGTATCTTCTTATGAACTCCCACAAGACATTTTGATTACCTGGTATATTCTTTCTTGGGACTATCTTAACAATTACCATATACTTGTTGACTTAAAAACACAGAAATTTATTCTCTCACAGTTTTTGAGGCCAGAATTCTGAAATGAAGGTCAGCAGGGCTGTGCTAACTTCTATAATTTTGGGAGGAAATCCTAATCTTTGTTCTCTTCAAGCTTCTGGTGGCTATTAGCATTCCTTGGTTTGTGGCTCCATCATTTTATTCTCTGTTTCCATCTTAACGTGGCCTATCTCTTCTTATCTCTATAATATGAACCTGTGACCACATAATGCCAGGGTTCTTGTTCCAGCATTAAAAAGGGTGCAACAATCTGGAGAAAGGCTTTGCGTAACTTAAGGAGTCCAGAGATGAAGCATAATTTTGAAAGGCATTTGGGGGGTCAGAGGAACCTAGTTAAAGAAACTAAGATCTCCTTAGTCTCAGGACCCCATGCTTTTTATTAACACAATTTGTCCTGAGGCGAGGTGTAGATATACACTTCAAAAGGTCAGGTTTTTATATACACAGTCCATTGTCAGAATGGGGAGAATTAGCCTATGGCTGCTCAGGTGTTTGGCCAGTAGGAGGCAATAACATGTAGATTAAGATGCCCTGAGCTTTCTGGCAGCAAGCAATCATCCCTCTTCAGGTTTGGGGAAATGCCATCAGCCATTCCCAACAGGTGACAACATATGTGATTCAGCCTTTGTTGAGTCCCCAAGTTCCATCAACCTTTTGATGAAACTCTTGCAATTATGACATGCTAGAATTGGTTTCAGGCACCACACTTAAAGGAACTTTTTATTGGACTTAAGGCTGATCTGAATAATTAAGATAAGCCTCTCCTTTTAAAATTTTTAACTTAATCACATCTCTTAACTGTAAGTTTATTTATTTACTTTTTTACCACGTAATTTAATATTCACAGTTTTTGGTAATTAGGTGTGAATTAAGCTTTTAATTGGGTCCACCATTCAGACTATGACATCTGGTTAAAAGCAAGCAATTATATTTGCTATTATCTCCATATAGCCTAATAGAATGCCTAACATGCATTAAGCATGTGACAAATAAATAGGTTTTTAATAAAAAATAAACAGCTGATACCTCCAAATCTCTTTAGCTCATAAAATTCTTAAGCTTATTTTGCAAGAATGTGCATATATGTGTAAGCATATGTTTTCTAAATGTTTCTACTGACAATGTAGTTGAAAATAGACATTCCAATCACCATATTCTAGACTATGTTAAAATTATTACCACGAAAAGCTTACTATTTAAACTGTGGATAATCTGGCCAATATAATTTTAACATTGTGCTCTCATAACCCTAATCCATATGTTTAATTTGGTTGAAAAGGCAGAATCGACTAAAACCAAGCTTAAGCCGAACAATTCATTTTGAGTTTATAAATTACATATAAACAAAGGGCAAGACATTACGATTTTATAGAGCAGAATAGGAACCCTCCAAGCTACTTTATTGCCCCTGAGAATGGGGATTAATATACTCTGTTTTCTAGTGGGGCAACAATGAATAGAATATTTATTTATGAGGAATAAATGTATTAAGAACCTTCTATTGCAAGGCAATGAGCTTTGCCTTAAGGATAAAAAGTTGAATATGAAACAACTATTGGTGTGGAAGAACTTAAGGATGTAAAACAGTTACATTTAGATACAGTTTTATAGTTCAAGAATTTAGCAAGATGATTAAATTTAACACAGGAGACAAAGTTTTCATGAGGGCCCATTTCCATAGATTCAGTTGAGAATGACTTTTCTTTATCTTGCTTAATCTTTAAGGATTTATATACTTACATTTAGACGCCCTGTGTGGAGTTCAGATAAAAACCTCACATTTTATAAATAATAACTCCAATACCAGCTCTCAAGGAAGTTAACATTATTTTCTAAATCATAAAACTAGTTAGGGACAGAGTTAGGACTAGAATCTGACTAGACTTACTACCTGAGTCTCAGGCTAGTACAAATTATCAGGATATAAAACTGTAATACAGAAAGGTATTTTTATTTTTTTCTTTCCTCTGATTTATACTGAGATCAAAACCAAAGAGAGACATGCCCTGAATCTTTCTTGCAAAAGTTGTGCAGAGATCATCATTATCATGTGATATTTTTCTACTTGTTAATTTTCTCGTATGCAACATATTTTTGTATATAAAACATGCTTTTAGGTTTTAATTTGGACTCCTGAGACATATGGTAGTAGTAGGTAGCTCAAAACTCTGTAAATCACAGTTAATAAAAATAGTAACTTCCAAAAGTAAAAGGCATATTAAACATGTTAGAAATTATGATAACTTTCTTACTACAATAATTTTGTGATTATTTGGAAAAGATTTTGGCACAATAAAAGCAAAAATCATAAAATAAATAAAATAAAATTCATCTACTCAATGATTGGGCACAATACCCTTGAAAAAATAAAATTCACTGGAAAATTTAATGTTTAGTAAGTTTATATTTTAAACTGTTTAAACCAAGTTTAAAAATGTATACCTTTAATATCTTTAATAAAACTAAATTTCATTTTATTTTTAGGTAAAATTGTGATATAAGAATATAAAAGATCTAAGTATACAGGTGATCTATTTAAGTAATCATTTTATTACTTGACAAATGCACCAATGCATTCTGTAAAATAAAATCTTGCAAAAGTTTATAATAAAAAGTAATTTGGATATGATAAAAGCATCTAACACCAAGCACATGAGTAATAAAAATGTAAAATGAGGCAATTATTGTATTCTGTTCCTCATGTTAATAAAGAAATATAAATTAAATGTGTAAGTTCATATTTTCTGCAGGTCTAGCTGCATAATTTGAAGTTCAAAATAAAATGTAGAGTCTCTTGCTCAAAAATATTAAGAATTTCAAGAGGACAGAACAGAAGCAGAGCATTAAACCAAGCCTGGGGTTCTCCTCAGTGAGGAGCTCTGTGAACCTCATGATTATGGTTATGAAGCTGACCCTGCAAAAATATTAGTGTCATTCATCAATTTTGCTACATTTAGTATTTCACCATTAGTATTTGATGATCAGCATTCTATGTTTACCATTTTCAGTAGAGTAATAGTTCACCATTTAACAACGGCTCATTCTGATTACAATGGGATCCTTCTTGTACATCAGTGCTTATCTTAGACTAGAGGCCTGGTGCACGAAAATCGTGCATGGCAGGGAGGGGGTCCCCTCACCCAGCCTGCACC
>NW_005871197.1:111171-144350 GCF_000147115.1 Myotis lucifugus
GCTTAGGCATATATATATATATATATATATATATATATATATATATATATTAGTAAATTTTATACTGATGCTACCATGGTTCCAAGTCTATATTTATTAAACACATCTTATTCTAAGATAGACTTTCTTGTCTACTCTTGTGAGTTTCATTTTACAGTAAATCTTCCATCTGCAAATTTATTGAGTTCCTACTATATTGTAGGCTGTGATAGGTGTAAGTAAAACAGACCAAGACCCTAGTCTCCAGCATCATATTGCAGGAGAAAAATCAGCCTTAGTCAAAATAAAAAACAAAAACTATGTACATCTGGAAATATTGGAAGGGATTAAGAATGCACAGAATCATCAAAATATTTGTTCATTTCTAATACAAGAGATAAGAAAGGCTCTTTCATTGTTAATGCATTTCTATCAGCAAGTAAGAAAGAAAAAGTTGATGCAGGATGAGAGGACATCCATTCAAGGACAAATGTTTCATGTAGGAGGGAGAAAAAGAATCCTGTACATAAATAGAACATTTGACCTTAGTAGCTAGTAGAGAATCATTATTTTAAATGGAAATAAAGAGGAAAATAAGAACACAGGATCACATAGATGGATAGATTTTGTAGGGTGAAGGTGAAGTTATTCTCTTCTGTTATCCTTGCTTCTGTGAATTAAGAAGTTAAGTCATCTCCCTGGCCAGTGTGGTTCAGTGGTTGAACATTGACCCATGAACCAGGAGATCACAGTTTGATTCCCAGTCAAGGTACACATGCCAGGGTTGTGGGCTTGGTTCCCTGTAGGGGGTGTGCAAGAGGCAGCTTATCAATGATTCCCTCTCATCATTGATGCTTCTATCTCTCTCTCCCTCTCCTTTCCTCTGAAATCAATAAAACATACTTTTTAAAAAAGGAACTAGGTCATCAGTCAGCAGATCTTAATTTTGGGTGTGTATATGTGTCACAGATATTTTAGTACTCTGACACACTCCTCACAAATTCATTTAAAAAAACTGCATAAAATTACAAAAGAAATTAGTTATATTGAAAGATTGCTAAATACTTTCCAAACTGTAAAGGACTCATTTTTAAAAAAATATATTTTATTGATTTTTTACAGAGAGGAAGGGAGGACAGAGAGTCAGAAACATCGATTAGAGAGAAACATAGATGAGCTGCCTCCTGCACACCCCCCACTGGGGACCAAGGTACATGCCCTTGACCGGAATCGAACCCGGGACCCCTCAGTCTGCAGGCCGACACTCTATCCACTGAGCCAAACCGGCCAGAGCTAAAGGACTCATTTTAATGTAAGAATAAATGTGGTGCTTTATTAATGCATTACATTACAGGGCTGAACACTAGATTTTAAAGCTGCATCACTTGGCAGTTGTAATGAAGATAGGCCTATTTCAGGATGCCTGCAACAACTGCAATGCTGTATTAACTATATGCATTGATGTCAAAGTCTATAGACTTTCTTAAAATCACAATAGTTGTTTTTATATTCATAGTTAATATCAGTTAGATATTAATCAAAATATTGTATATTTTTATCCTTTCCAAGTCTATGAAAACCTGAGTTTCCTCCACAGACCCCAAATGCCTCTGTGAATGCTAAATATAAAAATCTCTGAAGTATGAGGAAGCAGAAGGACATAGAAATGTTTGGAAGACAAAAAGTAGATGTAAAATTTCTATTTTTGAAATTGAGAGATGAAATTGACTTGGGAAACATATCAAGCGTGACCAGCTTAGGAATTATATGAAACGTGCTATAAATGTAAAGTGCAGTAACTCAGTGCAGGATGTGTTCTGCTCCAGACAGGTTTAGCTGTGTGTGTGAACACAAGATAGATGAGGTGCTGAGTTAAAGAAATGTGCAACTTTACAGTCTAGAGTGGCAGAGGGTGGCATAAGGGAGCTAAGAATGATAATGATGCGCTATGAAATCCAAACTGGCTAAGGACAAAATTGAGGCAGTATCAGTTGCCTGGGGCTCTCCGTAGAATGAAGAACTTTGCAGTGTGGCTTCCAGCATATGTTACCTGAAAAGATCAGAGATGGACAGAGATCAGGATGACTGAATTTGAGAAGTTTTATACATTTTATATATTTTTTCTCTTTTTTTCCTCTTTTTTTTTTGCTCAACACTTCCGCTCCCATTCTTAGTCCCCAACCCTCCCTGAGAGCCATCAGTTCGCTCTCTATCTATGAGTCTGTCTCTATTTTGCTTGTTAGTTAGTTCGTTTTGCTCATTAGATTTCACATATGAGTGAAATCATATGGTATTTGTCTTTTTTCTGACTGGCTTGTTTCTCTTAGCATAATCTCTCCAGGTCCATCCATGTTGTCTCAAAGGGTAAGATTTCCTTCTTTTCTATGGCGGAGTAGCATTCCAAACACAACTTTTTTACCCACTCATCTACTGATGGACAATTGGGCTGCTTCCAAATCTTGGCTATAACGTTGTTTGTTTTCAAAAGAGAGACATCAGTTTGTTATTCCACCCATTTGTGCATTCAGTGGTTGATTCCGGTATGTGCTCTGACCGGGATTGAACCTGCAACCTTACCACATCTGGAGGTCACTCCAATCAACTGAGCTAAGATTTCAATATTTAAATCATACCTAAAAGTAAAAGGAAGAGAGAGAGAGAGAGAGAGAGAGAGAGAGAGAGAGAGAGAGAGGAGAGAGTAGGGAGAGAGTAGGGAGAGAAGGAGGGATGCAAGAAGGAAGAAAGTGTGGGAAAAGGGAAAGAAGGAAAGAAGGAAGGAAGGCAGGCATTCTCATATTGGCATTGGTTTCAGGATCTGAGTTCTCATTAGTCAATTTTTGTTCTGGTCATTGTATTTATTTTTGCAATAAAAAATAGTTTAAACCCGAATTTAGTTTCCTTTTAAAATAAAGTTTTATTTGTTTCATTATTGGTGTTTAAGTTCTTTGCTTCATATAGATTTTACTTTTTTAGTCTTGGTAGATTTCCCAGAAAGGATGTTTTCTTTGAGTTTTGTGAGGCCAGATGAACTGAACCTATTGTTCTGTCATTGTGATTTATTGGCCTAGTTATATTGTTATAATTGGAAACTTATGTATATCCTAAGAATATCTCTCCAAAATTAGTCTAGTCATCTAGAAATGTTATTTCAATGGATAAGGACTGAATTGTGAGTTCTCCTCATTAGGATTTATAACTAAAATATCTTGGAGAATGCTGGTTATATTTCCAATTTACTGTGTTTTTATTCCGTCTTAATATTTTCTTTATTCTTTCTTGTTAATATATAATAAAATTCATATGCATATATGTAAAATATATTTCACAAACATATATTCAAAGTAAAACCAAAATAAGAAAATATATTTATTAATAGACGTAAACATTTTAGTCAAATTAAAAGTAAATTAAACACATGTTATTTCAAGGACACTCTGACCACCTCATATTGACTTACTCTTTTAGGTGTCACTATTAAATAATAGTCTTTCATGAACTCAACTTTTAAAATTGAACACAATTATATTTTTCTTTTCCCTAAAGATAAAATATCAAAAATTGGGGAGTATGATTTTCTTCAATCTGATTTTTGTTTGTTTGTTTGTTTCCAGCCTTATTCCTGACAATTTTTGAAAAACTTTACTTTCTGAAAAAAAAAAATTTAAAACTGTCTAAGGACACACAATTATTTTCTCTCATTTTATCTTTTGTATTTTAATTTCTCTATGGTGTTTTTCTTTGAACAGGAATTCTTAATTCATTAGGATTTGTGTGTGTGTGTCTGTGTGTGTGAGTGTGTGTGTGTGTGTGTGACTTGTTTCTTTGTTTGCATTATGACCTTCATAAATTGAATTACAAAAATATTCTCCTAAAATTATTTCTCTCAACTTTTATAATTTTATTTTTCATAACTCTAATGTTAAGCTTCTGATCCTTCTCTGTCATTTCTATAATTTTTGTGTCTACCTAATTTTTTTTAATCATTATTCCTGACCTTGTTCTCAGGTATTTTACTATTTATGTACATTAAGTTTTAGAAAGCTATGTCCTGAGGACAAATCTGGCAATGGCCTATTTTTATAAACAAAGTTTTATTGGAACTCAGCCACACTCATTTGTCTATATATTGCTTATGACAGCTTAATGCTATTATGACAGAGTTAAGTTTCTTTATGTTTTGAAAAGATAGAAGAGGGCTAGGTAGTTAGGGACAGGACCATGGGAGGGGAGTAAAGTAGGGAAGTCCAAGAATAACAGGGTACAGATTGCAGACTAGTTGTTAAGCTAACCCAGAGGGGGGAAAATAACAGCTAGGAGGGAGTTGTGGGCAACCCAACCAGGCAGAGAAGAACCAACAGCCCAAGACAGAGATCACCTTATAACCCCCCACAGAGAGCTCCCTCTCCCCCCGAGAGAGCTTCAGTAATTGGGTGGAGGCTTTTCCTTACAGAACTGAGAAAGCACAAGAAGCAGTTAAAAATTTCATCTCGGAAATCATTCCCTGAGTCGGGCTACCTAGGACCCTCCAAAGCAACAGTGATCCATCATTTAAAGCGAGTGTCACCCAGGGGGTCTCAAAGGCTTTGGAGATTCTATATCACTAGCATTATGCTTGGAGGCCACAGTCCTCCAGAAAAGTGGAGAACAGAACGTTAACGATATCTTAAAGAGGCTTCTCCGAAAACTCACCCAGGAGACTCCCCTTCCCTGGCCCACGGTTCTCCCCACAGCATTCCTTAAATTAGAAACACAGCTCAAAACTTAGGCCTTGGCCCTGATGAGACGTTATACGGCCGTCCATTCCTTACTAATAAATTGTTGTTAGACAAGGAAACAGCTGCACAAGCATAGAATATCGCTGCCCTAGCCAAGTTCCAACAGACCTTACACCAGCTTCCTGGCATTCCTCTCTTCTCTCCTGGAGATTTAATGTTGGCAAAGTCCCCCCCTTCTCTTTTATTCACCCTCAGACTCCTTTGGGAAGGGCCATATATGGTGACCCTGTCCCTCCCCATGGCATCAAGGTCATCAGAACTGACTCCTGGATCCATCACTTGAGAGTGAAGGTCTGGCCACTGGTTGTGGCTGAGGAGGGGCAAGACCAGGAGGGGAATCCAGTGACACTGGATCAGAGCACCCAGCACTCCTGCGAGCCCTTGGAGGACCTCAAGCTCCTCTTCCAAAAGGCGCCAAGAACCCCTTTAGCTTTTTCTTGTCTGGGAAACTAATGTCCTTCAATTCTAAATGATAGCTTTGCTGGGTAGAGTAATCTTGGTTGTAGGTCCTTGCTTTCATCACTTTGAGTATTTCTTGCCACTCCCTTCCGGCCTGCCAAGTTCCTGTTGAGAAATCAGTCTAATGAGAGCTCCCATGTAGGTAACTAACTGCTTTTCTCTTGTTGCTTTTAAGACTCTCTTTATCTTTAACCTTTGGTACTTTCATTATGTTGTTTCTTTGTGTGGGCCTCTTTTGGCTCATCTTGCTTGGGACTCTGTTTGTCTCCTCATTTTTGAAGCTTTCCTATCTTTGTTCCTATCCATTGGGTAGAGTTTCTGTGTCTCCCAGGCTTGGTAGATTAGCCTGTGTAGTTGGTGTCTTCTCAGGTCCAGTGGCACAGCTTTCCTTTTTACTCAAGCTGGGCACTCCAGGTGCACGCCCCATCCCCTGCCTCCTGGTGCACTGTGTACTCCCTCCTGTTGTAGCTGAGCTGGCTTGCTGTTAGAAAGTCAATGGGAGGGATTTGCCTCACGGACAATTAGCCACAAGGACTGGCTATTCCCATTGTGGAGGATCAACTGTAAAGGTGCTGACCCTAGAGAGCAGAACTCCTTCAGGGGGGCTCTGGTTCCCACTGAATCTGTCCCTTGACTGTGCTGTTTGTGGAGGTGTGTGGGTAGGACTTGGAGATGGTCTGAAGCTGTCCTTCAGAAGTTCTGGCTCTGGGACCTCCTGGGAGATGCAGGTCAAGGTCAGCCACACAGAGAGCTCCCTTGTTGTATTTGCCTTCTTTATTATTCGGACCTGGACCACCCAGCATGAGCTACAAAGTGATGTGCACATGGTTGCTACTTGTGTTGGACTTGCAGGTGTCCAGGAGAGGCCAAGCTGTGACCCAGGGTCAGCTACTACTAGTATGGGCCTGGGGCCATGTAGTGAGAGATGTGTGGCATGCTGAGGCCAGATGCAATATTTTGAGAAATGTTAGGCAAGTATGAAGCATGAGCCGGGGTGTTCTTATGAGAAAGGTTGGGTGGGGCATGGTCGCAGGAAATCTGCAGGGTGGGGAAAACAGTGGTGGCCAGATGGTTGGAAACTCAGATATGGCGCCGGCCTTCTAGCTCTGTTGGGAGGGCTCAGAAAGCAACAATGGCCTCTGCCAGTACTTCTGTTTGGGAGAAAGCTGCCCCTCCCCGGCTCTCACCCTAATACCAGACAATGCAGTTCCACCCTGTAAGTCCCTGGTTCCTTTGGAGCTGCTGGCCCAGTGTTGGAGCTCAGAGCAAATGAGCCTGAGTAAATCCATGTGCAGGCCATTTACAAAGACTCCTGGGACTTCAGCAGCCCTTCCTCTCACTTAGTCACAATCCCCACTAGTTTTTACAGCCAGAAGTTATGGAGGCTTTTCTTCTGGGTACTAGTACCCTGGGATGGGACTCCTGATTTTGGATTGGGACCCTTCATTCTTCAGAGGGGGAACTCCAAAGCTGAGATACCCCCATGAGTTTTATTTGCCACACGTGGGTTTGGGACTAGTCCATTCCCATCTCCACTCCTCCTACCAGCCTCTATGTGGATTCTTCTTTATATCTTTAGTTGTAGGACTTCTGTTCACCTAGATTTCAGGCAGTTCTAAATGATGGATGTTTTATAGTTTAGTTGTAATCTGGTTGTGGTTGTGGAAGGATTCAAGTACTACATTTACCTATGCTGCCATCTTGACTGGAAGCCCATAGTAATGTTTAAAGTATTTTTCTAAAACATAGATTTATATACATTCAAATATTATACTAGGAAAGAGATTTCTATGAAAATTGTATTTATTGTATTTGCCTTCTTTATTATTCTAATTTCTTGTGATTGATTTATATATTTTCAGCATTACATAAGCCATGGAAGTGGAAATAGCCAAAACATTGAACCCATGACCTACTTGGGCCTTATCTAAATTTTCATTTTCTGTACTTAGAAGAGCATCAAAGTTTCTGAAGACAGCATAAAATATAAGGGATGCGAACTAAATATGTTTTACACTCCGGGAAGGTAAGATTTTTCACAACTGGGATTCAGTTCAGGCTTTTGAAAGGCACTTTGAACTAAATGAAGCTCAGTCAATGTGTTGCACATGATTAAGAGGATAAGCAGAGTCGTTAACTAAACTGACTAATGGGCTACAGAGCTCTAAAACTCCCAAATGCCATCATGATGAAAGGAAGGCATTTACTTATTAATTTTCCTGCATAGATCTTATTTGGGTAGCAAGAGATTAGATTCATTACTTCACAGTTTTACAGACTTGGTGTCATTGGTCTGGAGTGATATTGTTCCCCTTGTCATATAAAAAGCCCATCATTTGCATGTCCCAGGTACAATTTGAGACAACCTGTCTTATCTATTCTTTTTCAGCAAATACAGTTTCATGCAGACTTCAGATCAGTTGATACCAGATAACAGATTCTATTTTTTCAAACAGGATTCATTAAATTGTGTAAGGTCCCATTAGACTGAACGACAAATAAATGTAATCATACAAGCACAAGGGCCTTATTTACAAAATACAAAAGGGATCTGCATAACAACTTGTAATATTTTAAAATATAAAATCCTGGTCTAGGGAATTGTTTATTTTGTAGCTCACATGTTTCTTTTACAACATATTCCTTTACGCCATAGTCCAGGATAGTAAATAAAATTTTTTGTATATGACTGTATTGTTTTAAGACAGTAAAAGAGATTCCCTCAAAAAAAAAATTGGAGAAGTGATATATATATATTTGAATGTTATCACATGTGTGATATACAGGCATGGGCAAAAGTTGGTTTATAGTTGTTCATATGAAAAATAATACAATAATTATTAAATAATAACACAAGAATAAATATGCATTTAGTGTACTCACAACTATAAACCGATTTTTGCCCACACCTATAATAGGGTTGACAAGAAAGTTAAATGCAGCTGTAGAGAGGCACAGCATATGAGGTCATTGATGAGCTATAGGTGTAGAAGAGTACTATTTTTTATAGAGGATGCTGCAGGCTAGAAGACTTTTGACATTACTGAGAAGACAAGTGCTACTGGATTCAGGATGAGGTGGTTAGAATATAAAATAAATGAATGTGAGGTAAGCATTTAGAAGTCTCTAGAGACTTTATAAATAGAAAGATGTTGACCTGGTTCATAAAATGGGTAAAACCTATTGGAAATAAGTATGAAAAGATGACAATAATGAGTTGTGGACAGAATTTTTGTTAGTCAATGCAGGTGAGGCTTAGAAAGGGCACTAGCACTGTTGCTGAGGAGGAAATGAAGCTGTAAGTGGTGTAATGTTATAAAGAGAACTGAGTTAGGAGTCAGAGACCTACATTTTCGGCCAATCTCCACCCCTTTTTCAATCTGTGCATTTGTCTAGTGGCTGAACTTCAATCAGTCTCAATTTCTGCATGAGGAAAATAGGCAGAATGATAATGGCCCTTATAAGGTCATTGTTACATTTAAATGATAGCTGCAAGACAAGAGATTTGTAACTGGAGGTACTCAGTAATTATGGGATTAAATTTATTTATAATGAAGAAGAGTGCCATAAGATAAGAAATCTATAACTCTTCACTACACATATACAAACGTATATACATAATTATGTGGTTATTTAATAATTTTATGAAACCATTACAGTAATTAGCACAGCGACTGATACATGGTAATTTGTCTGCCACATTGTTACCTATGTATCATAGTTTCCACCAAAGAGCCAAGACCTTTTTTTCTGATATTTAAAATACTACTATAGCTAACTGATATGCAAAGAAACTTAGTCAGGAAGCCTCAAAATCTACAGAAATATATGAGGATTTTATTAGTGTTGGAAGAAAGAAAAATGCCCAGTGTTATAATCAATAGGGAGACAGAAAATTTATATTTTAAAGTGATATTCATTAATATTTAGGTATAAAGACAAGGAGGTCTCATCTACATTTCTGTTACGATCACTAAAAAGATAAAACACAGTTTACTCACAAAACCTTTAGGTTTTTAAATAACATCACTTTTACAAGTAACCAAATCTCAAAAATTTATGTACATTATTTCTTCTCTGTGATTTTACTTTTTTTTTAAATAATACCCACAAGCAGTATTTATTTATGATGTTATCCTTTGATCATGATAAAACTCATCTATTTACTGACACAATGGGACATTCTGGCCCAATAATGTACAAAGAACATTTTCTGGTATTTAAGTATCTGGCTATTATTCCCTAGAGTATCAGTTGTTTTTAATTGATTATTTATGTGTAATATTAACATCTATATATATAAAAGCCTAAGTGACCAGACGACCGGCCTACTGGCCAACCAGCCGGTAGCTAAGATGCACACTGACCACCAGGGGGCAAGCACTCAATGCACAGGCATGGAAACATAGAACAGACTGATGAATCTCAGAGGGAAGGGGGGAGGGGGAGGGTGGGAAGAGATTAACCAAAGATCTTTTTTGCATACTAGAGGCCCGGTGCATAGATTAGTGCACTGGTGGGGTCCCTTGGCCAGGCCTGCAGGGATCAGGCCAAAACTGGCTCTCCGACATCCCCTGAGGGGTTACGGATTGCAAGAGGGCGCAGGCTAGGCCGAGGGACCCCACCAGTGCATGAACCCATGCACCAGACCTCTAGTCCTATATAATAAAGAGGTAATATGCGAATTGACCATCACCCCAACACACAAGATGGCTGCCCCCATGTGGTCAAAGATGGCTGTCCCCATGTGGACAAAGATGGCCACCACAAGATGGCCAGCAGGGGAGGGCAGTTGTGGGCAATCAGGCCAGCAGGGGATGGCAGTTGAGGGGGACCAGTCCTGCAGGGGAGGGCAGTTAGGGGCAACCAGGCCGGCAGGGGAGGGCAGTTAGGGGCGACCAGGCCGGCAGGGGAGGGCAATTGGGAGCGACCAGGCCTGCAGGGGAGGGCAACTGGGGGGGACCAGGCCTGCAGGGGAGGGAAGTTAGGGGCAACCAGGCTGGCAAGGGAAGGAAGTTAGGGGTGACCAGGCCAGCATGGGAGCATAGTTGGGGTGACCAGACCTGCAGGGGAGGGCCGTTGGGGGTGACCAGGCTGGCAGGTTAGGGCAGTTAGGGGCAATTGGGCCTGCAGGGGAGCAGTTAGGCATCAATCAGGCTGGCAGGGGAGTGGTTAGGGGGTGATCAGGCTGGCAGGCAGGCGAGCAGTTGTGAGCCAGCAGTCCTGGATTGTTAGAGGGATCCCGGATTGGAGAGGGTGCAGGCTGGGCTGAGGGACACACCCCCCCCCGCCCCATGCACGAATTTTGTGCACCAGGCCTCTAGTATATAATAAATTCTAGTTAAATGGTTTCTATTTTAACACCATATTACTCATTTCTAGTTCTGATATGTTTGCTTATATGAGTTACCTAAAGTCCATTAAGTTTACAAAGGAAAGATAGTCCTTGAATATATATGTCCATTTAGATTATACTTTTATTGGATTTTTATATATTATTGAATTTCAATTTATTATGAAAAAAAAGTATAAAGTCTGGACTGGTCAAGAAAGAGTGAAATGCATGTCTTAAGAATGAACTTTTAGACTTAATGCTGCACCTTTTAACAAATAATTGGTTAAATGGGTGTCATTGCAAATTATTTTTTTGTACTTTCTTGGAAAATTAAAATTAATTCTACTTTAAAGATTAGAAATTTAAAAGATGAAGTTAAGAAACATGATCATTTCATGAAACAAGGATTCCAATGAAAAGCTATTACTATCCAACCTCCAAATGTCAAGCTGCATATTCTTTGTCTCCAATTGCAAAAAAGAGCACACATTAAAATATGAGAAAGGTTTAACACTAGTGAAAGAAACATATTCTAGAAAGTTATCACAGTTTACTTACTATCATTTTGTAATTATATTAATTAGTTAATTTGCATTTTAAATTAAAAAAAACCATTCTCTATAATGATACTTCATAAATTATATTCCTAGATTTTCTCCAATATAAAAATTATTCAGTATTAGTGTTTATAACTAAAGGTCATATACAAACTTTTCTCCTTTCTAGAAGTTTAAGTTTATTTCTATTAGATTTGGGATTTCAAAACTATAATTTATCTGTATAAGTTAACTAAATAGTAGCTACTATCAGACCAAGACATTTTTTTTTAAATTTGAATATATTTCTTAATTAGTTATAGCCATCTGAATGCTACAAAATAATACATTGTGCTCCCTGAAACCATGCCCATACATCATGGCATTGCAGAATAATTTGGCTTATTTATTATTTTTTAGACAGTCATTGAATATAGTGTACTGACATGTTTTATTTTCCAAGCTACTTGGACATGGTGTGTGGTTTTTACATCAATCCACGGTCACCAGAAGTTATTTTCCATGGGAAACAATAACAAGTGCAATTGATAAATTGTGTTTGCTAGTGGAAACAACATTGCATTATTTTCTACTAATGAGACAGCTAGCATATCATCACTGATCAAAGTCTAGAAATTAAGAAAAAAGTGGCGGAGTGTATTTTTTTTTTTATAACTCAAGCAGGATAATTGTCAGGACACAAGAAAAACTTGAATTCACTTGTAATAAGCCCCAGAATGGCAGAGCTCTGTGTAAGTCTGATGAATTCAGCAGAAAGGTCAGTCAGGCAGCAAAAGCCAATTATTTTCCAGGGTTGGGCCCATATTGATTTTTATACCTGAAGTTGTTTAGTGGGTGGTCCATGAATATCAACAGAATTTATTTGAATCTGGGCATAGCAGACATAGAAACAACACTGTCAGCCTACAACATCCACAAATATTTTTATAAAATGGAGAAATGAAGTGGCTGACTTCCCAAAAAGACCCATTAGAAAACAGTGTAAGAGAGATTATGTAACCAAGACATAGGATTTTTCAGACTACAGAAGCCTCTTATATACTATCACGGGATAAGTTCCTTTTCTTTTGGGTTGCCTGATACATTTTAAGTAATAAAAGATGTGTATGGCTATGGTAACAAACCTGTAAAAGAATCACCAAAGCGCTCTATCCTATTAAATCATAATTAATTAAATTAATACAAAATAATGGACTTCAAAAGCAAACAAGTTTCTTAGAAATTATGTATGCTACCCAAAATCCCTCCCAGTTTCATAGAGACAAAAAAACACTATGCCAATTTTCAAAATTTATTCAGCTAATTATAGAGCAAGATCTAGAGGCCAGTTCAGTATAGTTCTGCAGAATGGGTTGGTATATGCATGAAAGTGTGCATGAGTGTTGTCTGTGTGTATTTGTGCATGTCTGTGTATGAACGGAAAAGAAATAAACATATGTGACACATAAATAAATGGATTAATGCCTGTAAATCTCATTTTTCAGTTGCCTAACTGCTCCAAGGGAGAACACATTCTGCTGCTTCTTTAATAGCTTCCACTCATCTTGCTTATTATTGGAAAATAACCAAATAAAGTAAAATAACATAAAAATAAATAATATAAAAGAAAAGGAAAGGAAATCAGAAAATATATGTGAAATCAATATATTAATTAACAGATTTTATATCTCTAATTTTATGTGACCCTCAATGTGATCTTATTCAGAACTGTATGATCCCTGGAAAAGCCTAGATAAGGTTGTGCCATGATACAGTTTTTCTCCCCATAAGGTGATGTGCTTAGAGGTTAAGAGCACAGAATCATGGTAGACTGCCTGAGACTCTTCATCTTAAGAACCCTTGGACCATAGTTACATTATCTAAAGTCTCTGTACCTCAGTCTATCCACTAGCAAAATAGAGATATTAACATCTGTTTTCTACTGTTGATTTGAGGAATAGTACATGGAATAAAGTCCGTGCTTTAAAATTATTAGCTATTATTTTAAAATTATTGTATAATTAAATGGAAACATGGGAATTTTAATTCTTTAAAAGTTTTACTTAAAACATGATACATTATGTTTCTAAACTGATTTATCTGTATAAGTTAACTAAACAGTAGCTACTATCAGACCAAGATATTTTTTTAGAGTTTGAAACAGAATGAAATCAACAATAAGAAAATATTCCTTTGTCTCTTGTATCTACAAGTGCAAATAATCAGGAGAAATACTTAAAACAGATCCTAAAATTAAATTCAGTTATTCAACTACTTAATGCAGTTTTTAATGAACAAAACTTTAATTTCCCTTCTTGGTTGTAAGGAACGTTTTGTGGAAATATTCTCTTTGGGCCAATCTAGGTGATAATTTCAATAAGTATATTTTTATCCTAATTAATATTCAGAGAGACTAACATGATTATTGTCACCTATTAAATGGCTCATTGAATTTAGTGTCCACACCAGTTTTCTCTCTTACATTTCCATGAAAACAGATATAATAGAGTCTAGTAACAGAAATTAGAGAATGTGCAGAAATGATGACAGGTTAGCTTTGCCCAGGGCATGTGTTTAAATAATTTTATAACTCAGACAGATCGGTGATTCATATATTTTGTTTCACATTTTTATATTAAATATGCATACATTGAGACATTTAAAGAAAGTTTGAACATGTATTCCAAGCTCTAGGAATAAATAATTTAATCATATTTCAAGTAATTATATATTTTAGAAATTAGCTAAAAGTATATATTCTTTTCTTAGCAAAGAAATGTAGGTATTAATGGGTTAAGCTAATTTTAAACTTGAACATAAATTGTCATAGTAAAATAAACTTTTAAAACATGTCTTTTTATTCATTAGATCCGGAATTGACAAATCGGAGCCCGTGGGCCAAATCTGGGGCCAATGCCTGCTTTTGTAAAAAAAAAAAAAAAAAAAAAAAAAAAAAAAAAAAGTTTTATTGGAACAGCAACACTTAATTTGTTAACATTTTTTTAAATGACTTCTTCCATGCTATCATCAAAACAAACTGATGATTTCAAAAATGCTAAAAATAATCAAAACACAGCATCCCTAGAACTTTCACAGGGAACGTTAACTTTGAATATAAGTTTCTGAGATCATTTAAATATATAAATTAAACATTATTTCAATAAATAAAGCTAACTAAAACAAAATATAGTAGGTGACACTACTGTGATTTACAAAGATCTAAAAGAAGAAAAAGAGGAATCAGGAATTATGTCAAGTGGTGTGGCTAGCCAAAACATTGATTTATACTTCAAGAAAGAAAAAATGTGAAACAATTTACCTAATAGAGGACTGAGAGGTGCCAATATAATCAGGTCAGAAAAGGCAGATGGAACAAATGGCACCAGGGCAATCAGGAAGGTCAGAAGGGGCAGACAGAACAAACAACTTTTATGGGAGACAGCTGCAGCAGGGAGGTTACGGTAAACTGAAAAACTAGCAACTAGACAGGCATTAATTCACAACGGCGCCAAGATTCCCAGAAGAATGACCCCCTTGCTCCCCCCGTTTGCTCCCCCGTTTGCTTCCCCCGTTTGCTAGAGGGGTATATAACCTGTGCTTAAACTCTTAGTCGGGGCTTGCAGCCGCTGCTCTGCTGCGTTCAGAGTAAGCTGGTAAGCCCCAACATGTTGGTAACTAAATAAACCCTTTGCATTTTGCATGAGAAGCGTCTCTTGGTTCTTTGTGACAGCGGCTTGCGTCCTGGGCTTTACATTTTGGAGGTTCCACCGAGATATTTGTTGCAGCCGCCTCTGGGTTCCAACAGACGCTTCTTGGGGTAAGTGACGGCGCCTTTCTGAATAGCGATCGCTTAGATATTGGGAACACAAATTTAGTCAGAGCTGGCAAATCTGTTCGGTCTGGTGGCTGTCGGGGAGGGGCGTGAGCCTCCCCCGACTGCGACAGACAGACGTGTCAGGAGGTCGCAGGCCACAGCCCCGGGGGACGCCCTGGTGGAGTCTGGAGAGGACCAGGGACGCCTGGACTCTTGTCTGTTCCGTCTGTTAGATACGGATTCTGATTCTGGTTCTGTTTCTGGTTCTGTAATTCTGTTGCCAGCTAGGTCAATTGGCTCTGTAAATCCTTCTTTTTGGATCCTTCGATTTTTGTCTCAACGCGTTGTGTCTGTCCTTGTTTTTTGTTCCTTGTTATTTGTCATTGGTGTGTGTGTGTTTGAAGTCATGGGCCAGTCTGTCTCTACTCCTTTGTCTCTGACCCTGGACCGCTGGTCAGAAGTCAAGGAACGAGCTAAAAACCTTTCCCTTATCATCAGGAAGAGTAAATGGCAGACTTTTTGTTCATCCGAGTGGCCCGCCTTTAATGTCGGATGGCCCCCGGAGGGGTCTTTCCATCTGCCTCTCATCAGGGAAGTAAGGAATCTGGTTTTTCAGCCGCTTCTGAGCCTGCAATCCTCCCTGTGAAGCCGGTTCTCCCCTCTCCTCCACCCTCTGATTGTGATTGATCAGTTCAAGGAGATTGCGGGAGGCTTTAGAGCTCCCTCAGAAATTGGGAAATTGTTAGGAATTGAATGGATTGTTTAAACTCTAAACGAATGTCTGGTAAAAGTATGTGAATATAAAAGCGGAGCGGGGGGAGGGAGGGAGCAAGCGTGCGGGAGCGCGGTGCGCGGTGACTGCAGCCCTCGCCCCGGAGCCCGGCCGCGCCGCGGGCCCAGGCGGCGCTGGGGGCTCGGGCCGGGCGCGGACTCGTTCGCGGAGCCTGGCGGAGGCGGCGGCGGCAGCGGTGGCCGGCGTTGGCCCCGGGCTTGTGGCAGTGAGTGGAGCCAGGTGGAGCGCGGGGGGGCGGGGCCGGCGCGGCTACTCTGGACGGGAACAGGGCTCTTGCCATAGAGATCGCGCCAGCTAGATGACAAAAAGTCCTTCTTGTAATTGAAAAGTTTTAAAATGTATCTGGTATTTCTGTTCACATGTGAAGAGAAAAGCTAGTTTAAAACAAATGCGCGCAATTGTCCTGTTTTTGGACATTTAGAGTTTTGAACTAGAGTCTCTTCACACATGTACAGAATAAAACCCAAGACTGATTATTTCCTAAGGAAAATAGCTAATTTTACCCAGGGAAGCAATGCAGGCTTGTTCTAGCAACAAGCCTCCAAAAGAAAATTCAGTAAGATTGCCTCTGTTACAAAATTTGCCAAAGTAAATGCAATAATAATAATAATTGGATTTGAATCTCAAGAAATTATGTAGCTACAAATTTGCTTCTTGACTTTCCCCAGAGAAAAATGGTGGTTTTAAAGTCAAGGGCTGGGCCAGGCCTGTTTGCCAGCCTCAGGTGTGGTTTTCCATAGCTGCTAGGAACTTGGGACCTTGGAGTTTACTGAATCAAATGATAAAAAAAACATTCATCTAGGTATTTTGAAGAGACATAATGTACAATATTAATCTGAATATGCCTTGTACGAAATCTAGAGGGTAGAATTGAATCTGTTGGTTAATTGTATCTTGTATTTTTGAAGTTTACGAGAAGTCGCTGACCATAGAGAGACAGACAGCTATCCCAAGATGACGTCAACAAGGCCTGTATACTCACAAACTGATAATTGCTAGCTGTGGTGATTCAAAGATTTAATGGGGAATGTTATCTGTCTTTATTGTTTAAGCATATGTCTTTGTTATTTAAAATTGTTTAGCTAGTGAAATTTTTGTTTGTGTCTCTAAAAAAATGATGAATGTATTGCTAATCTGAGGAATGTTAATTACTTACATGTCACCTTAAAAATTAATTAAGGCTCAGAGTTCTAACTAACTGGAATGTACAGCTTTGGTGCCATGGAAGAAAGATAAAGAAAAATACTTAATGGAAGGTCTGAGGTATGGTTATGCATTTTTGAAGGACATAGAAGGTTTGAAGGCTAATTTGAAAGTGTAAAATTTGTGAAGATTGTATATGTGATAAAAAAAAAGAAATGTAGAAATAAAATTGAATGCATGATAAGCCAATAAGCTGAGACAAGCAGAATAGGGAAACTGAGCAGAAATCCCATCTTCCCTAAACCAAGGACACTTGGGAGTAAATGATTTGCATTTGCCTCCCTAAACAAAGGTTAAATAGATCATGTCAATCTGATTAGTATCATTTGCTATCCACACCCAGGGACAAATGAAGTTAGAAATTAAGCCTTGTTTTGATTAGTTCTTTTATTCAGGTATTTTTTAAGGAGGAGGCAACCTGATCCCTCCCTGCAACATAGGTGATAGCTCCTCCTCAAACTCAAACTCAACTGTCTTAGAATAAAACCTTGCCGCCTTGGGTCCAGTAAAAAGGGACAGAGTAAGTAAAAAGGGACAGAGTAAGGTTGGCAGGACAGGAGCAGGCCAGAAGAAGCTGGCAAGGCCATCCAAACCACCCAGCCGCTGTTGGCCAGAGCCGCCTGAGGCAGACCTCCTCGGACTGGCAACAGCTGACTCTGACTAGGACAGGCTGGGCTCTTTCCAGCTGGGCCCCCATGAGTTGATGGTCGAAATGAAAATCGGGGGCCAGACTGTGAACTTTATGGATGATACAGGGGCAGAGACCTTTTAGCCAAAATGGAAGCAGAAACCACTTTTGCCCCAGATGGCTCAGCACAGCCTTGCCTAGGTGAAGAGACCTCTCCAATGATCCTGTCCTTAGCAGTGCCGAGAAAGGAATGGAAACTTTATACCCCCCAGCCAGAGGTCCCCACATTTGTTCCTGTCAGGCCCCCATCAGGGGACTTGGGCAGTGTTTCTATTATCTACTCAAGATCCCAAGACTGTAAAAGTATTTGTTCACTGAAAGGGTGTAAGTGTAAATATTTATTTGATGTTTGTATATCTACTTAGATATAATTATTTTCATATAAATGTGAAAATCTATAAGAAAAAATATTTAATTTCAGGCTGAATGCTCTAACCAATAGCAAAATGCCTTTTCCCAAGGGCACTTGCTCTCTGTCAAAGGAGGAATCAGCCCGCCTAACTAGTAAAAATTTCTGTCTATGTTTATGTACTAGGGACTTTGATTTATTCTGTGATATTTCTGTATTGAGTTGAAATTTTGAAATTCTGAGGTAGATTTAAAAGGTATTTGTGGCTTTTCTAGTCTGATTGGAACATTCAAGGGTGGGGCTCAGAGCTCCTCAGAGCAGAGAGATTTAATGGGCCCTTCCCCCTGCCTGTGCTAAATTAGATAATACAGGCCAGTACTGATTAAGGAAGACAATGGGCCTTGGAATCTGTAAAGATGGGCGGGAATGAATCTGGTCAAATGTACTGACTTTCTTGCTGCAAGAATTGTCTCTTTCCTTGAGAGGGCTCCAGAGGGCACACGAGGACTTTTGGCTGCGCCTTGGCGCCACCCAGGCAAAAGGCACCACCTGGAGCCTCGATGGAAAGGTCCCTACACCCAACTCCGTGGTGCTGACGACCCCCACCGCTCTCAAAATAGACGGCGTCGTGACCTGAGTCCATCACACCCACGTCCGGTCAGCGGACCCATCCATGATCCGGAAAGACTTCGTCGAGCTACGGCGTGCTCGACCTGCCTGATGCTGGTAACATTGAATAGACTTAGATAATGCCTGCATCTTCATGGACATGGCTCCAAAGAGACAAAGACAAATTATAGAATCACATGTTTAATAGCAGAAGATGTGACTGCCTAAAGCGGCCATGATGCCTATATTATATTTCATTGTGTTGATATGTCACATTAACCTTTAATTCTCTTGCAGGTTTAAATGTATGTTGACTATCCTAGAAGGGTACTATGTGGGGTGAACCCCAAAGAGTAAAGGGTGCCTAGCTGCCAAGAGGGCAGGTGCCCACCTGGGCAGGGAACAGTGCCCATCAGGTTTTGGTCTCTGTTGAGAGACAGCTAACAGTTGGCAGCCTGTGTACTGCTTGCAGGCCTTTATGACCATGCCCATGTCAGGGGTAGTCTGAAAAAAAAAAAAGCCTGTTTAGAGTGAAAAGTCAGAAAATCTTAGAGTAGATCAGTATGTCTTTCTTCTCATGTAATTCCTCCGAAATTTGGCGATGCTAACATGGCAATACGTTTCTTTGCATAGATTCAATAAGACCGGTTCCTAATAGTGGTTTTATTAACGGAAAACTTTGACTGGAGTATCATGTTTTAAAGAGCCCTGTCTGAGCTCTAAAGACTTGAAGCCAGTAAAAATGCCACGAAGGAAGCCTGGTATTCTGCTTGGAAGCCCTGAAGATGGCTGGCGCTGGAGTGTCAGGCCGATGCCCTACCATCACTGGCGGTTGGTAAGAGTAAAAGGGGAGCAGTAGGGATGCCTCTACGTTCCTGCGGAACCCCCATACGCTCTGGGCCGCAACAAGTAGGAGGGCTACTGAGATGGGCTTAAAGCCTGGAGCGTGGGCTCAGGTGGAATTGCTACAGGTGAAGAATTCACCTAACTCAGCAGATACTGCAGGCGGGCCTGATGGCAGCTGGGTGGCGTGGCCTCCTGGCCCTACGGGGCACATTAAGATTCAACCATGAAATTCCAGCAAAGGTAGTCAGTTACCATTCTTGTTGTGTTTATGCAAACATCAGGACAGTAGATAAATTAATCTTAATTTGGCTTTTTGATAGCCATGGAGGAATTTTAAGAAGAAAAATCCTATTTCAATAGAAGTTGCTAAAGCTAAAATAGTTTCTTTCCCCTCCACCAGACCATTTGTTAAAATATGCCCAGTACGAGCCTCTAGCAACGGTGGAATCAGTCCGTCTCCCTCACATCGCTCTCAGAGGTAGTCCTGCAAAACAGACGTGGTCTCGACCTCCTGTTTATGCAGGAAGGAGGGCTCTGTGCAGCCCTCAGGGAAGAGTGTTGTTTTTATGCCGATCATACAGGGGTAGTAGAGGAATCCATGACCAAACTTCGGCAGCGACTAGCCGAGCGACGAAAGGAAAGGGAGGCGCAGAAAAGTTGGTTTGAATCTTGGTTTACACAGTCGCCATGGTTAACGACCCTCTTATCAGCAGTTGCTGAACCGCTTATAATCCTGTTGTTAATTCTCCCCATAGGACCCTGTATTATAAATAGAATCATAGGATTCATACAACAGAGAGTAGGGGACATTAAACTCCTTATTATCAGGCAACAATACTCAGCCTCAGTTGGGCCAGAAGGTCTCTAAGATTAGAAACCGTCCACAGAAAAAGGGGGGAAATGAGAGGTGCCAATATAATCAGGTCAGAAAAGGCAGATGGAACAAACGGCACCAGGGCAATCAGGAAGGTCAGAAGGGGCAGACAGAACAAACAACTTTTATGGGAGACAGCTGCAGCAGGGAGGTTACGGGAGATGGCCGCAGCCCGGGAGTAAACTGAAAAACTAGCAACTAGACAGGCATTAATTCACAACGGCGCCAAGATTCCCAGAAGAATGACCCCCTTGCTCCCCCCGTTTGCTCCCCCGTTTGCTTCCCCCGTTTGCTAGAGGGGTATATAACCTGTGCTTAAACTCTTAGTCGGGGCTTGCAGCCGCGGCTCTGCTGCGTTCAGAGTAAGCTGGTAAGCCCCAACATGTTGGTAACTAAATAAACCCTTTGCATTTTGCATGAGAAGCGTCTCTTGGTTCTTTGTGACAGCGGCTTGCGTCCTGGGCTTTACAGACTATCTCATTGTACATTATAAATTCTGCAATGAAGGGGAATATTTAGCAATCTAAGTGCTCTTTCTCAAGTTCCTGTAGATGTGATATTTTGACAGGTCTTTAAGGTAGAAGATGATGTCAGAACTCAGGATATGATGGTAAATTAAATTAGAAAGCGGAGTTTCTAGCATAAGGAAAAATCAGTATCAGTTAAGAAAGGAATGAGGTACAACATTATGGCTTGACATTTAAAAATGGCTGCTGCAAAGAGAATGTGTGGTAGTTTGGGGAAGTGACCAGGGGATTCCATAACCACTCTCTCCTTACACCCAGCACCCTCTTAGCATAAAGAAAAGAGTGGCAAAAAGTTTAGCGAACAAAATCCTGACAAACTTCACCACTATTTAAAAAAATTAATACAAAATGAATATTTTAGACATCTCAGCAGAAAGACACAAGTAAACCTTCAAAGTAAAGGCCATTCCGTGCCACCTTTTGTATCTCAGGAGAAGTTGTTTTAAAAACAAAAGCAAACAAATGAGGAAAAATAAACAATAGTATAAGGACTCACTATCTTTACATTTTCTGTGTTTGAAGGAATTTGAAAGGAAGAATTATGGTAATCACTCAAGATTATTTATCATCAAAAATAAAAAGAATTTATACATAAAAACTTCCTCTGAGAAATATGCTAAAAAAAAGAAAAAATAAACTAAAATGAAACAACTGAAATGGTAGGTAGGTCTGGGGTACGAGAGTGGGTAGGTGCAGATAATATGACTTCATTTGCTTCATTCAGATAGACTTTCTTACGTGGGAGAGAAAGAAGTTTAATCTTGATTTTGCTCTTCTAATGCATATGGGTTTCTCTGGTATGGGGGTCAAGGCTGATTAAAGATAATATGTATGTACAACATAGAAGAGATTAGAGCAGTAGTTCTCAACCTTCCTAATGCCTCGACCCTTTAATACAGTTCCTCATGTTGTGGTGACCCCCAACCATAAAGTTATTTTCATTGCTACTTCATAACTGTAATTTTGCTACTGTTATGAATCGTAATGTAAATATCTGATATGCAGGATGTATTTTCATTGTTACAAATTGAACATAATTAAAGCATAGTGATTAATCACAAAAACAATATGTAATTATATATTCAATATGTGTTTTCCAATGGTCTTAGGTGACCCCTGTGAAAGGGTTGTTGGACCCCCAAAGGAGTCGCGACCCACAGGTTGAGAACCGCTGGATTAGAGTATGAACAAACTGGATGTCAATTTCTATATACTATGTACTTTCTAGTATAATCTTAGACAATGTATTTCAGTTTTCTGACTTACAGTTTTTTCTTTCATCTCACTCTAACACAACATAGAAAAAATATGTTCTGATTATGTGATTGCAAATTTAGAAATAAATCAGATTTAAAATTATGAGAAAAAAGTGCCTTTAATTTTAAGTGTTAACCTATGACAGTGAGGATAAAATTACTGTTTCAGAAATGGTTTATGTGGAAACTATTAGAGATAACCATGTTAAAATACGTTATTAGCAGTGTCTCATAATTTTAATTCTTTTACTTAGAACGATATTATCTTTAAATGTATATGTTTTTCTCTAAAACATTCTGTGTCTTACCATTTTGAAGGAAATTTAATAAATCAATTTAATCAAAGGTAAATTGTCCAAATTCATAAATATTAAATACCAATTACTGTAACAAATGAATTATTAAAATGAGTCTGCTATTAACTTAATCCATAATGATATTTTTAAAAATCAGCAAGTTGAAATTTTATGGTTCTAAACTTCCCACAAAAATTTTGTTCAACCCTAAGGCAATCAGTCAAGATAATGCCATAAAGACATGGTTTCCTAGTTCCTAGTCATTAATTTGCTAATTCATTTTGAGTTCTTTTACTTATTGAGGTTTTAAGAAGGTGGTGGTTTCAGTAGTTGGAATCCACAGAATCTTCTGGTAACTTAATGTTAAGTGGAAGGTGTTATATTAAAGAACTGACAAAGAAGAGCTGATTGGAAGAATTTAGGAGCGATTGGCAAGAGCTGTTATTATTAGCCTAGAGTGTGGCCAAAGGCTTCTCGTTTGATGGACAGATGTATTTTGAAAGAAGGATAAATTTGTCTTTGTTCTTCTGGTGTTCCCAGACTTGCAGACTTTTTTTCTACAGCCACAGAATGACTCGATCTCACTCATTATCTGTCTTATGTATATTACTATTAGTTCACATAATTTTGCAAGTTAATATTTATTTGCAACTAAATCTTACTTCAGAATTTTATTTAAAATTATTTTTTGATAAAATGATTGTTAATGTTAGCCTATTTTAAAAATGAAATAGGTAGACATAGAAATGATGACCACTTTAACACATCTAGAAAAAAGAAATACAAAACGTTTGAGATTAAAATGTACAATTTGCCTTTGTAGGTAAAATGTTGATTCATCTTCCTACTGAGATAATGACACATTATTATTTTTGAACAGCTCAGGATTCACATTCCTAGAAATATTTTTATAGGAGATACATGAATAAGGCTGAAAAACAGATTTCTATAAACCGCAATTTCATGTCTAGTTTCTTATACTAAAAATTTTATGCTTTTATGAACCCCTCATAAGACAACTTTTACATACTTGTAGTAGGCTGGTGAGATAATGGTGTAGCTACTGACACTGATGTTTTCAGGTAATATTTGAATGCCTTAAAAACAAATTTTTCATCATTATAGTATTTCTATGTATAGATATATATTTCTGCTGTACATTAATACTAAATTTCACTTGAATTTATATGACTAGAATAATGAATGCCTAAAGTTTCTACTTCTAGTAAGTTGGTCTAGCACACAGGTGCTGTGATCCAGAAAAATTTGGGATGAATTATTTTTTTGAAGAGGAAGCTTTAATGTAATTTCATTGAAGAATATTGCATTTCTGCCGAAACCGGTTTGGCTCAGTGGAAAGGCGTCGGCCTGCGGACTGAAAGGTCCCAGGTTCGATTCCGGTCAAGGGCATGTACCTGGGTTGCGGGCACATCCCCAGTAGGAGATGTGCAGGAGGCAGCTGATCGATGTTTCTCTCTCATCGATGTTTCTAACTCTCTATCTCTCTCCCTTCCTCTCTGTAAAAAATCAATAAAATATATTTTAAAAAAAAAGAATATTGCATTTCAAAAGTGAATATTTATTATAAAATTGCTTCTGTTTCTGTATGATCAGAGAGCTAAACTGCAGAGAATATCTTAAAGTTTTGCTCTAAGTTTGTGATATCATTATGCTTAATAAAGAGGGTGTCCCTGAGGCATGGAGACAGAGAAGCATCCAGCCATGGGCAAACTATGGCCCGCGGGCCGGATTCGGCCCGTTTGAAATGAATAAAACTAAAAAAAAAAAAAGACCGTACCCTTTTATGTAATGATGTTTACTTTGAATTTATATTAGTTCACACAAACACTCCATCCATGCTTTTGTTCCGGCCCTCCGGTCCAGTTTAAGAACCCATTGTGGCCCTCGAGTCAAAAAGTTTGCCCACCCCTGGATCAGACCGTCAAACCTCAGAGGGAAGGTAGGGGAGGGTGGGGGTAAGGGGGAGAGATCAACCAAAGGACTTGTATGCATGCATATAGGCCTAACCAATGGACACAGACGCCAGAGGGGTGAGGGCATGAGTGGCGGGGTGGGGTAGGGGGGCAATGGGGAGATAAGGAGACATATGTAATACTTTAATCAATAAAAATAAATAAATAAAAACAAAAGCAGAAGTGCCACACCTAAGGTGTTTACTAGGAGCTCTTCATGGTGAATATTTTCCAAATTTTAATGTCCCTGCACTTCGATCCTGGAAAAAGGCAAACAGCTTTTACACTGATTCACTGGGGTATGGAAAAACAGCAGTGATACCTATTGAGATTATTTCTATAAAATATAGTGACATTTAACTTGATTAATATTTAATATAAGATTTTACATAGGTATTCTCAATCAGTACACTGTATTCGCCAGACTGCCGTGGGTCAGGTGCTTTATTGGAGGTGGCCTGAGTTTAATGAGGAATTGTGATACTTAGGGACCCCATTAGTTACTCTTAATTTATTTAGACATATTAGAACAATAATTACTGGATTGTATTATCTTAACTCAATCAAACTCATCTTTTATAGGCAAACACAATATTTTTAAGAAATTTCTAAAAATGAATCACTATTTAGGTTAATATTAAGAATATAGTTAAAGTGATCAAGAAAATGGCAGAACCAATATTATTGCAAGTAGAGATATTAGGCTCAGTAAAATAAAAATAAAATATAAACTTATCTGATAAAAAATTAATCGATAAATTTATTTTTCACATAAATTCATCACAAAATGGATTTGTGTGAAATACAGAACTGGATCAATTGTCATTAGTAATTAGCCTTACCTAAACTTTATTGTCCCTTGAAATAATGGATAAAGATGCTATAGAAATTCTTTCATAAACAAGAATTTTAAAACATTGAAAGTATGAAAGCCATCTAAACATTTTTTTCTACAATGATTAAAGCCATGTAAAACTCAATCTGAAACTTAAAATAAATTTTAATAAATATTATGGTAATATTTAGAATGTTTTTATAAGATTCATGTCAAATACTACTGAAGGAACATGCCACCTTATACTAAGTACATCTTATTGGGAAACTTCTGTTGAGATACTTACTTAAGACAATTCTCATTCTTTATCTGTTCCCCCACCAAAAAGTCTCAATTAATATTTGCAGAATAATATAGCATGGGAAATGACATTTATTCATTAACAAATACACTTTTTTCAGAAGATTAATACAAAAAATCTTTAATGATTAAAATAATTAAGTGCTAAAAAATTACATAGAATGGGAAATGTTTCATAGTGTTGGCTAGAAGCACAGAAGTTTCCAGATAGTCATGATATCTGATGAAGTAGGGGGTCTTCTTTCCTACTGGGACTGCTGGGAGTGGAGTCCTTACTGTATCCCAATAAAAGAAAATTTGAGACTTCCATGGGAGAATGAGTGGTTTTCATTTGTGTGGGATTAAATCCCTGGGTTTCCAAAGTCCCATTTCCCTTTGTCCAGTTATAGAAGAAGTACCTATGGGGTTTCAGTAAAGCTAGAAGCAAAGCCACTGTCCAGAGTTTCCTTTCCATGTTGGAGCTGGGTCCAGTTCAGCATCAGGCTATTAGTCCATTGTGTGTGGGGTTCACATGGCCATGGGCCATGGAGTGAATGCAGGGAAGCAGGAGCAAAAGCGGCCCACAATCCCAGAGTCCCAGGAGTCCCAAGAGAGCCAAGAGCATAAGAGCATAAGAGAGTGAACTTCTTTGCAGGGGTGGAGAACCTTTTTTCTGACAAGAGCCATTTAAATATTTATGACATCATTCATGGGCCATACAAAATTATCAACTTAAAAATTAGCCTTCTATGTTTGATCACATATTTAATTAACTCACCCCTAATGCCTTAGCATTGCCAGACCAAGTGATTTCATGGGCCTTATATGACCAGTGGGCCAGATGCTTCCCACCCCTCATGGGGGTTAAGTATCTCAATGGCTTCTGTTCCCAGGTGTGACCGATAGCAACCACCTTCCTTATGTTACCCCAAATTTACTGGGCATGCATTTATCTTCCCTTTGTCCAGTCCCTTCTCCCAATGTTTTGCAGGGATCATGCCCATAATATCTGCCTTTCCCTTTGCTTCTTTCCTATTAATAATAACTAGTTAATTATAATAGTATCAGTCAGACCATGACATTTAAAAATTTCATGTCTATAAAAAGTACACAAAAAGCAATTTTCGGTTGAGTCATTCAATGAAAGATACATATAAGAAAATCTATAATAATAAAAGTGTAATATGAAAATCGGCTGAACGACTGAACAGTGGAACAACCATCAGGACGACCTTCTGGATGACCTTCCTGATGAAGTGAGGGTGGCTGAGGCAGCTGGGCCTGCGAAGGCCTACTCTTGCATGAATTTCATGAATTGGGCCTCTAGTATATTTATAATGATAAATCACTTAAAAAAGTCAATGTTTTGTGGAAAAGTCAAGTGTATATAAAACTTATTTGGGGAAAAAATCTTTTAGATTTTTTTTTTAATTAGTAGCTATACATTAACAGGCAATCTGTTATTAAAGAAGCTGTATCCATATGTACATCATTGTCTAAAGGACATCTTATTGGAGTTGGTTTTATTTCAGGGAGGAAGGGAAGAGAGAGAATGGGGGAGGGGACATTAAAATACAGTAGACTCTTTATACCTCAAAAAGATTCCCTAGTTATCACATCAAAATTGTCAAATAGAGCCCAACTAGTGTGGCTCAGTAGTTGAGCGTTAACCTATGAACCAGAAGATCATGGTTCCATTCCTGGTCAAGGCACATGCTCTGGCAGGCTCTGTCCCCAGTGGGGGGTGTGCAGGAGGCAGCCAATTAATGATTCTCTCTCATCATTGATGTTTCTATCTCTCTCTTCCTCTCCCTTCCTCTCTGAAATCAATAAAAATATATTTAAAAATTGTCAAGTATAAAGATGACTTACCAGTTTTTCTTTTACAAATGTGCAATTATCTTTTATAATGATAATAGGGGCTATTGTTTGTATGTTTCTTAGCAGATATTTTCAAACAAAGTAATGTCCCACTCAAAATAAAGATTACTTATTAAAGTTATTAAATGTTTGTTTATAGTAATTTCAGGTATATAAAAAGTTACAAAGAGAGAAAGGTAATACAGAGTTTCCCAATATCCCAATACCTTTTTTCCAGTCCCTACCGGTGCAAGCATCTTATATAACTGTGGTGCATTTGTCAAAACTAAAAAATTAACATGAGTAAAATACTATTACACAAACTATACATATGATTTCACCAGATTTCCACTATCCTTTCTTTCTTTCAAAGCAGCAGTCTAGCAGCATTTAGTCATCATGCTCCTTAACCTCCTACCTGTGACAGTTTCTCAGTCTTTGCTTGTTTTTCATGATCTCAAAAGTTTAAAGAAATTCTCATCAGGTAATTCATGATTAGACTGGGGTTATGTGCTTTTTTTGTGGGGGAAAAATATAGGAAAATTTCCCTTTAAATCACATCACATCACATCAGAGATTATGTGATACTGACATGATAAAATATTCATAAAATGTTATATTGTCTCAGGGTCATAATATTATGAAAGTTGTGCAAATATAAAACTTAATTTGCTCTGTGCTTTTTTTCTTCAGTTTGCAATATGTTTGGTGTTGAATATATAATCACATTATTTTATCCCTCTAAGTCCAATTTGTGAATCACAATACTGTCATTTAATAATTATTTTAAATGTATAATACATCTAATATACCATAATATGTGTGTGTGTCTACACTGAGAAGATAATAAATTTTAAAGCATCCTAGAACAAAGAATATGAAGTACATTATTGGGTAAGACCTTGAATTTCTTCCATATCTCTATTCTACTTCCATTTCTGATAACTAAATTATTGTCAGTGATAATATACTTCAAATTTTATATAGACTTAATTCTTGTAATATCAAATTTTCAGTACAGTCACTGATTTCATTCAGTGTGCCTTCTTATTCTTTACCTCACCACAAAAACTGGAAAAAAATACGGAGTAGCATTTTTGCCTTCTTTTTTCTGTTTCATCTCTAGTTATTATGTAAATAGACAGTGAAATGAGCACTGAATTAGCCAAAATATTAACAATTCATAGTAGGAAAAGAAATAAATGTTTTTCTGTTCATAATTTGACATTTGAAAAGGAAAATATATCAAAGCAAACATTTTATCTCTTTTAATTTGTAATTGATACCATAGTAAACTTTTTGTTTTTTAGGATGACTAGCTCTTTTTCCCCTTCCCATAAATTTGAAAGTATTTTGACTTATTATCTGTGCAATTATTGACTGCAAGCTTACTGCTTCCTTTCATTACATTTGCCTTCAAGATTATGAAGGACTTGTAATGACATATAAATTTCTGAATATACAATTTATTTCTTTCTGAATTAAAGTAACTTTTAGCATTTATAAGACTTTATTTCCTTATTTGTAAAATTAGGGCAGTGCTGTCCTATACCTTTTATGAGTTTTTCAAATAAATTAAATGAAAAGTGTAGGTGACAAAGCTTCGTTAATAATAAAGCAATATACATATATGGCTGACTACCAATTAATTCTAAATAAATAAGTGAAAAGATATGAAATGGCTGACTGGCTGACTGAATGAACTAATGAATGAATGGGTCTATGTAATGGTTATGACTCACAGTCAAATGAAATGCTTGTCACCCTGGGACACCTAGACTTACAAAGTTGGCATAGACTGATTCTTTCTGATGTCAAAATGGAGGCACAGAATTTTCATCTTTTCTAGGTTTTCACTCTTCCCTTTGATCTATAGTTCCCACATATAAAATTGAGACTTATCTGTGGTGTATTGAGCCTCTGTCATTTCAATGCGATTAAAAGCCATGAAAACCTCAACCCTTTCTTGCATTGTCACTAAGCCCTAGAGTTGGGTAGGTTTAGCATTTCTCTCTCACTTTAGTGAAATTGTGTAAGATTTATGAGATTTCAGTTTGCAAGTATAGTATTTCATTGGTCCACTTAATAATTTCAAGTGTTATCAATTCCTCTTTTCTCTTCTCCGCCTAATAGCATATCATCTCTGACAATTAATCAAGGTGCTTTAAAATAGAATCTTCCAATCCCTTGATCTCTCAAAGCTTCTCTTCTGATAAGTCTGGCAATACAGGCATTTCTCTTCTGGAAAAAACATATATTGATACTTATATATTTATCTCTGATTTATGAAACTTTATTTTTTTGGAATTACCTTCATTTCAACTTAAACCAGATAGGAAGTTCTGCCCATTGAAAACCAAAGAGAGTCTTCTAATAGTAGCTTGGTGAATATAGGATTTGTCCGACTGTTGTCTGTGGCTGTTATGTTTCTTCTTCATGAAAAGGTATACTTATTTTCAGGCCCAATTACATAATGCACAGACAGCTTGTTACTTACAGCACTATTGCATTGAAGTGAATTTGGTGCTTTTATAGATATTGCTTCTTCATTTATCAAGAGCATGACTAACTTGAAAATGCTTTCCTATCTTTCAGATTTTTTTTTTTTACCTTTGGAACATAATTTACTCCCTGGCAGTATCTAATATATTCAACATCTGGCAGAATATCATGGATATTACAATATTCTCTTCACCAAGGAAATGATTAGTTGTATCATCTTTGAAAGAAGCTTCACTTAAAATGACTGGTTCACCCTAGAGACAATTTTTCTGAGTAAGCATAATGGATCTCAGTATGCTCTTTTTATATTTGTGGATTACTCTGGTTGGGTTAAGGGTAGCAAATGTGCAATGTGCTCAAAATCAGAATGAAATTTGGTATATTTTATGATTCTTTTGTTATGAATCAATCCTTACTTTACACATTATATTTTCTTATTGATTTTAGGAACAGAATTAATTGACTTACTTTGAAATACCAATTGTAGCATTCTAAAGTTTACTCCTGTTGAGCCAATCTTTTAAACTCAATAAAGCAAGTAAACACTTTTTCCTGATCTCTCTCTCTCTCTCTCTCTCTCTCTCTCTCTCTCTCTAATAAATGGCCATGGGGGAAATATAGAAAATACTTGGTTTATAATTTGATTTCTAATAAAGTTAACATTTTGCAGAAATTTTGTTATAATTTAGATATTGGATATGACACAAAATAATTTACTGATGCAGCTGCTATCATAGATACTTTTGTAGTCATTTTTGTTTTGAGCATTTCTTCAAACATCTTAGCACAGTCTGCATGACTGTATCTCACTTTTTCATGAATCCTGGAGCAGATTTTGTTAAAAATACAAACCTCCTCTGGGTAGCTGGGTAGCACTGTGTAGGTGTTAAAACCACTACTGAATGAGACAAATACTCTACGCTGAATTTATAGAGGAAAATGGTATTTAAATTAAGAAAAAGACAAAGGGTTTCTTTGAGCAGGACTATCGTGTGAGTAGTAGGCATACATATTGTTATATGATTTATCGTTTTCATTCAGCTTCCTAGCTTTTACAATTTCATATTAACAGAAATAAAGACTCAGCAATTGAAAGTATACTCCAAGCTTCATCCATGTCTGTGCAGTGGGAACTACTCCTGTTTATAAAAAATGTATTGTTCCAGTTCATGAGTGCAGGAAGGCGTTGATTTACAAATATATGAATTACAAACAGTCATAGCAATCCTCTTCTCTCCCCTTGCCACCCCCAACAGGTCTCTGTCTTTACCAAAACTCCAAGTGTTGACTCTGTGGGAGCAATTAAGATACCAAAAAACATAACAAAACTCAATGAAAACTTGAAGTTTTAGAACTCTGTGAATTTAGATGGGGAAAGTTAAGAATGTCTGAAATCAGGTAAAACTTAGGTATTGAATCTTGATTAAGGGCTCACTTGGTTGGCTGGTTAAAATACTCCCTAAATCATATTTCACAAAAGTTTTTACTTTGCTTCTTCACACTACTTTCTAATAAGTAAACACACACATGTTAGGAAGCTAGAAGAGAGTTTTCTCTGGGCCTTTGTGTTTCTATATGTTTGTTTTCAGACAAAGAGCTGCCTTGCTTTTTGCTTCCTATAAAAGTGATGGCTACTTAAGCTCAAATTTCCTCCAGTTGTGGCACAAAGCCCACTCTATGCCTTGTATCTATCTGTGATTGCTCAGCCATCCTCTGGGACTTGGGGAAAGGGGAACCATTGTAATTCTGCTGATGCTCATGATTGCTGTGCTCTGAGCAATAAACTGTCTTTTTGATCCATTAGGTCTCATTGTCTACTTTCAACACTTACAGGGTAGTAGATGGTTTGTGCCTTGCCATCCTCTGTGATTTTGTGATTGTTTCCTAACAATATATACAACAAGAATCTTTTCGGTAGGAGTATTGACCTATCAGTTCTTCAGAAATTACATAAAACTATTTCCATCTTATTTATTTGCCTATTTATTTACTTAATTGTTTATTTTCCTGCCCAGAGTGGAAATTTTAGAATTTATATAGAGAAAGCAAACTGGGACTCTGATATTTTATTTTACTTTTGATATCACAAAACAGAAATTAGGATAGCATGAGGACACTGCAGGTACAAAAGAAAGAAAACAAAAACTAGTGAATAAGCACTGACTTGGGGTGTGTGTCTGGTCATTTCCTCTCCTTCCATGGAAACCTTTCTCCTGTTTCATAGTGCCACTTTTTATCTTTATGTTTAATGCATATAAAATACTCTACATCAAATATTATGATCCAGAAGCTTTGAACTAAATTATCTGATAAAAATATTAGTAATTAAAAATAGATGACAGACACTTAGGGTGTTTCCATATCTTGACTATTGTAAATAATGCTGCAATGAACATGGGAATATGGGAGTTCAATATCCTGTTTTCATTTCCTTTAAATATACATAAACCTGTAAGTGGGATTAATGGATCATATGGCAGCAGATGATCCAGAGTGTAAACTTCCAGTTAGAAGATGAATAATTTGGGGGAGTCTAATGTACAGCATTGTGATTATAGTTAACAGTACTATATTATATACTTGAAAGTTGCTAACAGTAAATCTTAAATGTTCTCACCACAAAGCAGAACATGGTAATTAAATGACATAATGCAGGTGTTAGCTAACCCCCCCAGTGGAATTCACATTGTAAAACAAGTATTGAACACCTTGTACACATTAAACTTATACAATATTGTATGTCAATATATATATCAATACAGCTGAAAACAAATAGCTGATGGAATTAGGTGGTAACTTGTATGTTTTAGCAGATTTTGTTTATTTCGTCAAAAAGGATCATGACAAGGGTTTGAGCAATCTAATTTTGGAATGAATAAAGTGGGGAGTAGAAGGAAGCTTAACATAAGCCTTTCAGTGCTTTATACTAATACATTACCTACCTAATTCATAAATAGATGTTGATATCCTATAAATGAAATCATTTTTTCTAAGAATGAACACTGGACATTTCTGTATTTTTAGAGAAACCAATATACCTGTTGACATTAAGGGGTTATACTGTATGAATAATAGCATACATCAAGAACATGAAAAGTAAGATATTTAAACTATAATAATGTTTCATATACTAACAAGTAGAAAAATAACTCTCCTAATATCCTATATAATAAAAGGCTAATATGCAAATCGACTGAACAGCGGAACGACCGGTCACTATGATGCGCACTAACCACCAGGGGCAGACGCTCAATGCAGAAGCTGCCCCCTGGTGGTCAGTGCACTCCCACAGGGGGAGCGCCACTCAGCCAGAAGACAGGCTCATGGCTGGAGGACGCAGCAGTGGTGGCAGGAGCCTCTCCTGCCTCGCAGCACTAAGAATGTCCAATTA
>NW_005871197.1:144450-147951 GCF_000147115.1 Myotis lucifugus
ATATATATATATATATATATATATATCTATAGACAGGCAATGATCCTATACACACACACATACACACACATACTATATGTATACCATATATACTAGTAAGTGTACATATATAAACACTAAAGGTGCGGTGCATGAAATTTGTGCACAGGAGGGTCCCTAGCCATGGCTGGCAAACAGGTCTGATCAGGGCCTTCCTTTCCCCTGCTGCCAGCTGCCGGCAAGGGCCTTCCTTTGTTTTGTGCCGCCCCCCAGTGGTCAGCGCACTTCATAGCGAGTGATCAAGCTCCCAAGAGGACAATTTGCATATTAGCCTTTTATTTTATAGGATACTTAAATGTATATATCCTTATACTGATACATACATATCTTTATAATATTCAAATATATGTATATTCAACATATATTCAAACACACACACACACATATAAATGTCCTTGAGTATTATAATGATATATATTAAATATATGCACATATATGTTGAGTCTACCTAGGGTCATTGTTGCTGATAATACAACATATACCTTTTCTCAGATTTTTAGTGTTTTGTAGCTACTACTAAACATTTTCCCAAAATGATGTAAAATTCTACTCCCGACTGCAGTATCTGAAGCAGTGTATGAAAGTTGTTCCACATGCTTTTCTACATTGGTATTTTCTTTTGAATTTTTAGACACTTTAGTATGTATCTAGGCATTTGTAACATTTTAACAAATTATGTATAGAAAGTAGCAAACTGGAATGGAAATATTAAAGTATTTATGGAATCAAACATAATGTCCACAAGCAAGTGGCATACAATAAGAGACTAATGCCAAGTTTTCTTTTACTATTTTTAAATGACACCCTGGAAATCATGGAAAAATATGTTATTCTCAATTCTAAGTGATCAGAGTTTAAACGGTATCTTTTCAACATATTATAAACATTTTCAGGATATAATACTAGTATGTACTTCATCCCCCCCACCCACACAAACACAAGCTGTGCCTTGATCTGGATGTGACACCCCACACACATCACCTCCTATGTGAATGCACTCACCATCGTGTTTGGGTTGACCCCACTTCTATGGATGTCTTCCTGAACTTAGACGGACAATGATCCTGAACAACAGGCCACCTTCTCACTTGGCTTCTCACTTCAGACTGCCCTGCTCTGGGGCACAACGTGTCTCACCTTCACTCCAGAATACAGATGCCTCTCTGTGCCTTTCATGTTTTATTCTGGCCTGCATCCTCCCTACCCTCAAACTCTTGATTTTTTAACTATGAAATATAAATTGAAAGTAGAATTTTATTATCCACTCTTTTCTTTTCTCCCTTCTCTATTTTTGCTCTATATCCTTATTTTTTTCTTCCCCCATTTTCCTTCTACTTCTCTTCCTTTTTTGAACAATTACAACCAAATGCCTTTAGAAAGTCCTAGCTGAAAAATATAGACATCTGTGTACTGGAGTGGAGGCCTATGATGCTGTGGCCCAGAGCAGAGAGCAAGCCTCAAGCAGAATGAGAGAATGGCTGTGGGTAGGGATCATAGCCTGCTTAAGTTGGGGAGAACATTCACAAGAGTGGGGTAGTGGGGATGCAGGCCAGCAAAGGGATTCAGGCCAAACAGGATAAAGTGTGCACTCTTCTACGGGGTGGTTCAAACTTTTGATAATTGCATAAAATAGGAAAGCAGAACACTTAATCTTTTTTAGTACTACATTATCATGACTCAAATTAGTGCACACAGCATCTAAATATTTATGTGAAACACCTCATTATAAAAGAAATATGATAAACATATTATATTTTATACTTGGATGTTTACTTATAAAAATCACAAATAATTTCTATTTAACAATGGAATAAAAATTAAACTTTTCCCAGCATTAGCCTGCAGTGAAGTAGCTTATTCTGCAATGTATCCTAAAAATCAAAGTTATTTTCACCCAAATTATCATACTATCTATTCTAATTAAAATAGTCAAGTGATTATAAAATATTCCCATTGTGTAACAACATTCAAAGATTCCCTAGCTTTGCATTTACACTTTCACAGCATAGTGGATACATTTGAAAATTTCTTTAACATTTATAGAGACCATAAACAGTAATATGAAATCACAAACTTAGAATCTGCAAAGACTAAAGGTTTTACAAAGCTCAAATTCTTGGAAAGCAGTGTTAATTCCACAGTGTCTTTCAAATGCCTGTCTTCATTTTTATTTCCATTTAAAATGAAAATAAAAACACAAATATAAAAGGACAAGACAATATATTCTCTATTTAGTGAGCTTAGTGACTTTTCTACTCAAATTTAAAAGTTTTCTAATATCTTTTGTATTGTTGCACATGAGCTAAATTGCAGTCAGGAAAAGAGCATACTCAGTAAAGAACTGCAAGATAAATTTAGCAAAATTTATCACTATGGAAAGAAAGAGTGTGAATTTGCCATTTTCCAAAAGAAAAAAAATTAATGTTTAACTAGGAGATCTAAAACATTATTAAAGAAACTATGGGACCTCTGAATGCAAGGTAAACACCATTGAAATATCAATGTTTGCTTTTTTAACAATTGTAATAAAGATAACTTTTGATCCCCAATGACATGCTACTCTAAATACTAGTTCCTCACTATGTTTCCATGGGCCCACTTATAGTTGCTTGTTTAAATGCATGCATAGTGTGAAAGAAAGCACCTTCATAGCACTCTTCACATTTTGCATATAATGTATTGTAAGGAGCAATGATATGGCTATTGTAATAAAAATAAATGTCCTCATGAAGACACAATCTTTTACATAAAGGCAATAGATAATTTTCTAGAAGTCACAAGATATAGTATCATCATAAATTAGTTATATACATATATTTTATATACATTTGCAAACTTTTATTAATATATATTGTTCAATGAGCAGAAAAACATTATGCATTTGATCTATTCCCTGTATGACTAAACTACCAAGCAAATTGAGGGGGAAAAACGAAAAAGTGACTGGAGAATTGTGGCCAGAGACAATGCATTTTTCAGTAAGGTGGATCCAGGTTTGAACTTCGGTTGGCATTCTGACACTAATATTTTTTTCTTTCTCTCAGGTGATTCCCTTGAGAGAAAAAGGAAGGAAGGAGAAAGAAGTGAGCAACAGGGAAAAGGAGAAATGGCAGTTCCATTGGGACAAATCTGAGAAGATTTTACTGCCTTCCTCCAAGTCCAAGGGCATGCTTTTTAAAGGGCCTGCCCTAGGGAATGAGTGAGCAAAGTGTCCTGATGAGGATTTATCTGCAGGGTCTTGGAAAGGTCAAAACTATCATGATACTTTTGAGGACAGTCTTGAAAAGCAGGTTAAAGTTGTAGACAAATAATAATGAGAAAAACCTTAGGTCTTCAATTGCAAGACCAGGAAAAAGACAAGTGACAACTAAATAGTGGGCATTTGATTTAAAAAAAAATCTTTCTGCCAAGGAATTCTCAGTATCCAAGCATTGTCTATTATATTATACTAGAGACCTGGTG
>NW_005871197.1:148342-152148 GCF_000147115.1 Myotis lucifugus
TTCTATTTTTATTTCAGAGAAGTGGAGAGCGGGCACACATCTCACTCTTTGGTGTGTTTCTTTTTTGGCCTCCGCGACCAAGACAATCGCCGCGGAAAAGCAAAAAGGGGCTTTTTTTTTTTGGGCCCAGACTCTTCTTTTTGTGAGTGAGGGGGGGGGGGAGGGGTGGGGACCAGCCAGGGGAGGAAACCATGGGAGTGCCCTGACCACCAGGGGGCAGCTCCTGCATTAAGGGTCTGTCCCCGGTGGTCAGTGCGTGTCATAGAGACCAGTCATTCCAGTTGTTCTGGTTGTTCAGTTGTAACGGTCGCATAGGCTTTTATATATAGACTAGTGGCCTGGTGCATGGATTTGTGCACACTGAAAGAAGATTAATTAGAAATATTTTAATATTGCTATTCGTCCTTTCCCTATAATAGAAGTGTCAGAAGGAAAATTAGTAAAATGTATATAAAAATAATGTATAAATAATTTATAAATAAACAATAACAATATGATATAACAACAACAAAAACATGATATAAAAACAACATTGATAAAAACAATGACTGATAAATTGATTAAACTTATTTTAATATCTCCCTGCATACCACATTAAGAGCAAAAACACTTTCAGAGTGCTTGACTAATTTTCTTTGTGATGAAGTATTTACAACTTTAACTTTAACGTCACATGCCCTTTGAACTCGAGAGAAACAACATATAACTGACCATGTCCAAAAACAAGTTCAGGTAGTAATATTCCTACTCTGTTTAGAGTTTGTCCCTGTGATTTATTAATAGACATCACAAATGCTGGCATCACGGGAAACTGTCTTCAAATTAATTTAAATGGGAGGCCAGTGTCAGATGGGGACAAATCAATTCTTGGAATCAGAACAACCTCTCCTTCCACAGATCCTGTTAATACTTCACCTTCGATTATGTTAGGTTGCAATCTTTTGATAATAAATCTAGTACCAGTACAAAGACCCTATTTACTATTAAGATTTCTCAGTAGCATGATGATTGCACCTACTTTCAATTTTAATTTATGACACGGCATTCCCAAAGGAGTAATACTATTAAGAAATTCTATGAGAAAATTTTCCTTTTCGGCATCATCCATTGAATCGATGGAATCATCACTCAAATAGGAGTGAAAATCTCCATCGAGTATATTCAGAATGTCAACAAAAACAACAAAATTCACAATCAGCAATCAATCAGCAATGACAGATTGAAACACATGCATGCGACTGGTACCAGCGAGAGCTTTATATGTATCACAAAAGCACGAGTCAACGTTTACTTTTAAATTGCCAGTGTGCATCATATGTACCGGCTGGTCAGTCGGTCAGAAGTTGGATGGAGGTATGGTTGGTCACTTAGCCTTTATATATATAGATTCTTGATGATATGTTTCAAATGCAATTTGTTCTTTATGTTTTTGATAAATGTAAGGATATGGGGGCACTGCCTAACTGAGTTTGAATAAATTATACTACAAGGTAATGGTTGACTCATAAGCATAATGTGGAGTCTTCATAGTTGCATGGGGACAGCTGACCTTGCTAAGGAGCCCAGATTTTTCCACATCTTTAGGGGTTTTGACAATCTGCACAATAAAGCACCTTTGTTGTCATTTGATGCAAATTACTTTTATTATGAATGAGTTTAAGCAACATCTCTGTTTTTAAAGAATGTTTGTATGTTTCCTGTAGACTGTATTGTCATATCTCTTGCCCATTCTTCAGTTGGGTTTAGGGGTGTTTTTTTCCTACATCTCTTCCACTTTGCATGTCAGGGAGATATATTAGTTTTAAGAACTGCTGTAAGAAAATACCACAGACTGTGTGGCTTAAATAATGGAATTTTTTTTTGTAACTCTTCTGGAGGCAAGAAGTACAAGGTAAATGTTATAGTACGTTTAGTTTCTTCTGAGGCCTTATGGCTTGACTTACAGACCACTGCCTTCTCTCTGTGTCCTCACATGACCTTTCTCCTGTGTGTGGACATCCCTAATATTTCTCTGCATATTCTAATCTCTTCTTATATGAATACCAGTCAGACTGATTTAGCATCAGACTAATGGCTTCCTTTTCAATTAATTACCTCTTAAAAGACCTTACCTTACCTTAAAAAAAAAAACAAAAACTGAATTACAGGGTGTTAAGCCTTCAGCATATAAAAAGATTAATCCTTTGTTTTTATATAGGCATTTTACAATAATTGTTATTAATCTTGTTAGTGCCTATGCTTCCCCCCAAGTTTTTCCTTCATGTTGTTTTTATATCAAATATTTTGTTTGTTTGATTTTTATTATAGTTCAATTTATCAATATTTTTACTATATAAAGGTTTTGCATTTGAGTGAAAGTTAATTTTTTTCCCTTCTAATATTTTAATTCAATTCACCCATATTCAGCTGTTTTATTCTAGTCCTAATATAATTTTGTTACGTACACATATTTTATTCTTTTGGTGTTTGTTCTGGCATATGGTGTACCATACAGATCAAGTTACTTATTTCAATGACTATCAGTTTTCACAACTCGATTGGTTTAAAAGTCCATATTCATTCAGTAATCTGAATGCCAATTTAATAAATTTTAAATGTCAGTAGTTTTTTTCTTTCTGAACTTTGCATTCTGTTTTATTAGTCTGTTTACTCATGTACAAATACCATAAAGAGTGATGTCTAAAAAAGGATTGTTTTATAGCTAGAAACGAAATAATTGAGAAAATAACATAAGCCCTTCATTATCTTGTTTTATATGCCAGCCATGCACAAATGTTTCCATTTCCCCTGGATGTTATATCTCTTTATATCCCTGTGTATTTGCTTATGTTGTTTTCTTTCTGCCACTCTTGTACTGGCAAACTCTTTTCTTCATTCATGGCTCAAGTGTCCCCTCTGGAATGTTTTCCATGGGAGGGATATTTCCCCATGTAATTTGTGGCCCCTGCTCCCCGTGTATAATTTGCTATGAAGCATAGTATTTGCTCATGTGTGGTAATTCTTTTGCACAGGAATCATGTGTGATTTGTTCTTATTTCCCCAGTGCCTAACCTAGTGTCTACCTGGAGGTGACACTTAACAGATATTTGCTCAATGAATGAATAAACAATCTGTGAAACAACATCTTTTGCAGATTTGTAAATGTTTAAGGTGAGCATTAATGTCTACCTTCAGGATCAGTTTGAACTTTATATTGTTGAGATCTATTCCAAACCTAGGGATTCTATAAATTTCATCCTTATCCCTAGATGGCTCAATATCTGTCAGCGTTGCCAGTCTTAGAGGGGTGATATTGATGTGAGACCTTTGACCAATGCCCCAAAAGGCTGGAGAAGCTGGTCATTCACCCATCTCTTCCCTTCCTGGTGAAAACAACACTTTCTAGCTAGGAAGTTTCTCCTTGATGCTGAACAATGCTGCTTTGAGGGATGGGAAGATGCTGGCAAAATTAAATTGTCTTCCTTCTCTTCCTGTGTAATTCTTTTCAGGTTTTCTTTTCCTATACTTAAAACGTCCAAGTATATACTAGAGGTTTCCCCAAGCTGTTTTTTTGTCGATCTCTATCCAATCATTGATCTTCGTGAATGAATGAGGAAGCTGTACTGTCGCCCTACATCACCATTTTCCTACAATCTGAAATGCAGATTATTCTAAAATATAATATTTACTTTTTATGTAGACTTCAAAGTAAATTGCATGATATTTTTTTGCTCTCACTACTATAAGAAATGTTCTATGTATGTCTATATCTATATATCTATCTCTATCTCTATCTCTATCTATATCTATATCTATATCTATATCTA